>NC_091954.1:6217190-6322190 GCF_031021105.1 Erythrolamprus reginae
GATTCCTCGTCCTCCGTTCCTCACTTCTTCTAACTGCTCTGTGCATAAGTGCATCTGGAACAGGCCCCAGCTGTTCTTCCTCCTCACTCATCTCAGCCTCCAAAGGCAGCTGCCTTTCCGGTGGCTGGGAAATGTCAGATGTGTCCAATGCTGACCATCCATCAGAGCCTTCTCCAGGCTCCAGGATTGGCCCATATTCCTCTCCAACCTCAGCATGTGTGAAAGCAAAAAAATCAGCGAAAGTAGCCAAAATCTCGCTCTTGCGCATGTCGTCACACAAGATTTGGCTTGCTGTGCATGTCCAGAAGCCAAATCTCATGCAGGGGCACATCAGGGCACGCAGCTGGGCATGCAACCCGGATTTTCCTTCCGGAGCCACGCACCTAGGCACATAGGCTGCTGCCCACCACTGCTGATAACATATTTCTGTATAGCTTTAAACTACCAGTGTTCTAAAATCATTACTTTTGACATCATTTCTATATATGCAACTCTTTATTCCAGGTATATATTGTTAATCTAATGCTGCCTCTTCAAAGTCTAATTTTGTCGCCTGGGTCTACCACCATTTATACTCCATTTTCTTCTCCACTGTAGGCTGTGGGAATCATAACTGTAAAATTTGCAATTTCTTGGCCTTTTTATCTGTTCTCTCTCCAACTACCCCCCCAAGTGTCAAAAGCTAAGAGTGGGCTTGTTGTTGTTAATTGCAAAGTTGTGTCTGGCCCATTGTGACCCCATGGACAATGTTCCTCCAGGCCTCCATGTCCTATACCATCCTCTGGAGTCCATTTAAGCTCATGCCAACTCATCCATCCATCTCATTCTCTGTCGTCCCCCTTGTCTTCTGCCCTCCATCGTTCCCAGCGTTCGGCTCTTCTCCAGCGAGTCCTTCCTTCTCATTAGGTGGCCAAAGTCTTTGAGTTTCATTTTCAGGATCTGGCCTTCCAAAGAGCAGTCAAGGTGGATCTCTTCTAGGACTAACCGGTTCGATGGCCTTGCAGTCCAGCAAGAGTCTTCTCCACCACCAGAGTTCAAAGACCACAATTCTTTGGCGCTCAACCATCCTGACAGTCCAACTTTCAAAGCCCTACATTGCAACTGGGAAAACCATCACCTTGACTATATGCAATTTCTTTGCTTTCTTGTATGTAGAATGGGCTACTTAGGACTAAACTAAAGAGATTTACCTCCGTGAACAAGCAACTCTTGATATTTGGTGACCAAACTGCTTTTTTAAAATGTATCTACAGAACCACCGCAAAGAAGGCTGAAGACCCATGATAGGCAGTCCTCGATTTATGATCAAAGTTGAGCCCCCAAATTTAATTTAATGGTTAATTGTCCTCGCTGTCAGGGAGATTCCCTTTCAATTCCAGGTTGCTTCTCTACTTGATTAAGTTTCCATCTGTTGCTTCTTGTCTTGCTTTCAGCTTTTTAGGCCAGTGAAGGGCTGCACGTTTTTTTATTACCACACTGTGGCTTATGCTGTGGGTGTGGCTTGCCAGCCATGTGACCAGGTGGGAGTGGCTTGACAATCATGTGACCAGGGGGTGGCTTAAAGGTCATGTGACTGGCTTAAAGGTGGCCAACTTGACGTCACTCACGTCAAGAGTTTGGATTAGGGTTACGGTGCCTGGCCTCTCCTCACGTCAAAGAGATACAATTTCCCTATCTATTTACTATTAGTGAACACCCAGAATATACTATTTAATTCTATGTATATATGCCATGTGTACATACTGTACTTCTTCTTCTTCTTCTTCTTCTTCTTCTTCTTCTTCTTCTTCTTCTTCTTCTTCTTCTTCTTCTTTCTTTCTTTCTTTTTCTTCTCCTCTTCTTCTTCCTCCTCCTCCTCATTATTATTATTATTATTATTAATTAGGGTTTAATTTAATTTTATGTATATATGCCATATGTGTACATACATATTACACATAGGCACACAAAAATGTACATTATCTACTATACAATCTGTATGTGTATGTACACATACACAACTCTTCTAAAAAGAAAAATGAAAAAAAACCCCAATTTTTTTCTACCGGTTCTCCATACCTGACTGTACCCGTAGGAGCCCAATCCTGTTTTAGGCCTTCCCTGACACTAAGGGCTCAGCACAGCCTCATCCCTTTCTTCTGTTACAAGATGCTTTAAAACATTGATGGTGAACCTATGGCACGGGTGTCACAGTTGCTGGCACATGAGCTGTTGCCCTAGCTCAACTCCAACATGCATGTTTGTGCCAGCCAGCTGATTTGTGGCTCGCACAGAGGCTCTGGGAGGGCGTTTTGGCTTCCAGAGACCCTCCGGGGCAATGGGAGAGGGCATTTTTACTCTCCTCTGGCTCCAGGGAAGCTTTTGGAGCCTGGGGAGGGTGAAACAGTAGCCTACTGGGCCCACCAGAAGTTTTGAAACAGGCCATTTCCGGCCTCCAGAGAGCCTCCAGGGGGCAGGGGAAGCTGTTTTCGCCCTCCCCAGGCATTGAATTATGGGTGTGGGCACTTGTGCATGCCAGCCAGCTGATTTGTGGCTCACACAGAGGCTCTGGGAGGGCATTTTGGCTTCCAGAGAGCCTCCGTGGGGATGGGAAAGGGCATTTTTATCCCGCCCTGGCTCCAGGGAAGCCTTTGGAGCCTGGGGAGGGTGAAACAGTAGCCTACTGGGCCCACCAGAAATTGGGAAACAGGCCATTCCCGGCCTCCAGAGGGCCTCCAGGGAGCAGGGGAAACTGTTTTCGCCCTCCCCAGGCATTGAATTATGGGTGTGGGCACTTGTGCATGCCAGCCAGCTGATTTGTGGCTCACACAGAGGCTTTGGGAGGGCATTTTGGCTTCCAGAGAGCCTCCATGGGGATGGAAAAGGGCATTTTTATCCTGCCCTGGCTCCAGGGAAGCCCTTGGAGCCTGGGGCGGGTGAAACACAAGCCTACTGGGCCCACCAGAAGTTGGGAAACAGGCCGTTTCCGGCCTCTAGGCGGCCTCCGGGGAGCAGGGGAAGCTATTTTCGCCCTCCCCAGGCATTGAATTACCAGTGTGGGCACTCGCGCATGTATGATAGTGCGTGCCCACACTCTTTCGGCACCCGAGGAATAAAAGGTTCGCCATCACTGCTTTAAAACAAATCCTGGTGGCTGGAAAACAGTGGTTGTTCTGTTATGGGTGAGACCTTCTCTTTAACTAGATCTTTCAGAGGGGGGGGGGAAAAACCAAATTAATCAAGAGCCAGCTGAAGTGGGTTTAATGATTGCATTCTGCATACAATCAACTTTTCCCTTTTCAAGGGCCATCAATATGTCAAGGGAAGACGTATCTGAAGGATATGGCTCTTAACGTCAAGGTTATCTATTCTCCACAAGACTCCCAGTCTTTACCGGGGCTGATACTTTGCGCCGCCTGTGTCTAACATTTTCATCAACTCGGCAATCAATCAAGGTAATAATGTTGTGCAAAAAATCAATTAACAACGCAATTAAACTTTCCTTATTATCTCAAAGGGCTGAAATAATACCTGAAGGGGAGATAGACTCACTGAATACAGACATCTATAACCCAATGTGAAAGTGAATTACGAGCCGAGACAGATGTAAGCATGTACAAGTACAGTTATTTTCAACGGGATGTAGCTCATCGAGGCAGCCTATCAATCACCGAAAATCCTATATCCTAAAATTCCAAATTACTTTAAAGAAATATATGACATGCAAGATCTAATTCATATTCCCCTGGAAAGATAACACAGAGACAAATATATGGAGAGAGAGAGAGAGAGAATGAGAGAGAGGGGGAGAGAGAGAGAGAAAGAGAGAGAGAATGAGAAAGAGAGAGAGGGAGAGAATGAGAGAGAGTGTAAGAGAGGTGGAGAGAGAGAGAAAGAGAGAGAATGAGAAAGAGAGGGAGAGAGAGAGAGAATGAGAGAGAGTGTGAGAGAGGGGGAGAGAAAGAGAGAGAGAATGAGAATGAGAGAGAGGGAGAGAATGAGAGAGAGTGTAAGAGAGGTGGAGAGAGAGAGAAAGAGAGAGAATGAGAAAGAGAGGGAGAGAGAGAGAGAATGAGAGAGAGTGTGAGAGAGGGGGAGAGAAAGAGAGAGAGAATGAGAATGAGAGGGGGAGAGAGAGAGAGAATGAGAGAGAGAGAGAAAGCGAGCAAACAGCCATCTCCCCTTCCAGCCCCCAGAAATCAGAACAAGATTATTATTCAAAGGCAAAATGATATTTCAGAGAGAACATAAAATATAAAAGCTATAATAACATTTACATCTGTATACCAGCCATGTCATTAAATGCAAGCTATCAATTATACATTATCTGGGGCATATATACCAAGTGAAAAATGAGGCAGTGCACCATTTTAAAGCCTAGAGGTTTCAAATTTGCAAACAACTTGGCTTGTGGAGGCATCAAATGCTATGAAAGTCTATGTGAGGCACAGAGAGAAGTTGGCCTTCTCCTGGTCCCGTCGACTAAGCAATGTCGTTTGGCGGGACCCAGGAGAAGAGCCTTCTCTGTGGCGGCCCCGACCCTCTGGGACCAGCTCCCCCCAGATATCAGAGTTGCCCCCACCCTCCTTGCCTTTCGCAAGCTCCTTAAAACCCACCTCTGTCATCAGGCATGGGGGAATTGAAATTTTCCCCTTCCTCCTAGGCTTATAGAATTTACACATGGTATGCTTGTTTGTATGAGTGGTTCTTTAAATTGGGGTTTCTTAGATTGATTTTTAATAGTAGATTTGTTTACATTGTCTTTTTATATTGTTGTTAGCCGCCCTGAGTCTTCGGAGAGGGGCGGCATACAAATCTAATAAATACAAATACAAATCTCCTCCTCATATACTCCACATCCGGGGGAAAAAAAAGGACAACAACAAGAAGTGTACAAATTTAACAACGGCGTTCCGGTTTACGTTGGATTTTTAAAATCTTTTTTGGCCTGAGCCAAAAATTTTAAAAAATGTTACCAGAATCAGAACTTTTAACCCATTGTAGATAGTTCCGATACATATTGAGTGGATGACATTCCCATTGAAGAAAAGATCGAATTTAACTGCTTTTGTTTGAGAGGGATTCCTGGGTCAAGCTGTGATAGGAAGATGGTTTCCTGAAACATTCCCAAGACAAGAACCAAGGGAAAAGGAAATCACACCCAGTTTAGAAAATTCCTCTGAATCATTTTTAGAATTGAATAGAATAGAGTTTTTTATTGGCCAAGTGTGATTGGACACACAAGGAATTTGTCTGTGGTGCATAAGCTCTCAGTGTACATAGAAGAAAAGATACATTTGTCAAGAATCATGTGGTACAACACTTAATAATTGTCATATGTCAGGAAACAATCAATATTAATATTATTTGTAAGGATACAAGCAACAAGTTACAATCATACAGTCATAATAGAATAGAATAGAATTTTTATTGGCCAAGTGTGATTGGACACACAAGGAATTTGTCTTGGTGCATATGCTCTCAGCGTACATAAAATAAAATATACATTTGTCAAGAATCATGTGGTACAACACTTAATGATTGTCATAGGGGCCAAATAAGCAATGAAGAAGCAATATTAATAAAAATCTTAGGATATAAGCAACAAGTTACAGTCATACAGTCAACATGGGAGGAAATGGGTGATAGGAATGATGAGAAAAACTAGTAGAATAGAAGTGCAGATTTAGTAGAAAGTCTGAGAGTGTTGAGGGAATTATTTGTTTAGTAGAGTGATGGAGTTCGGAAAAAAACTGTTCTTGTGTCTAGTTGTCTTGGTGTGCAGTGCTCTGTAGCGACGTTTTGAGGGTAGGAGTTGAAACAATTTGTGTCCAGGATGTGAGGGGTCAGTAAATATTTTCCCCGCCCTCTTTTTGACTCGTGCAGTATACAGGTCCTCAATGGAAGGCAGGTTGGCAGCCATTGATTTTTCTGCAGTTCTGATTGTCCTCTGAAGTCTGTGTCGGTCCTGTTGTGTTGCAGCACCAAACCAGACAGTGATAGAGGTGCAGATGACAGACTCAATGATTCCTCTGTAGAACTGTATCAGCAGCTCCTTGGGCAGTTTGAGCTTCCTGAGCTGGCGCAGAAAGAACATTCTTTGTTGTGCTTTTTTGATGATGTTTTTAAGTAGGAGGAGATGGCTGGAATGATGAGAAGACGAATAGTAATAGTAATGCAGCTGTAGTGAATATTTTGAGAGTGTTGAGGGAATTATTTGTTTAGCAGAGTGATGGCGTTTGGGGAAAAAACTGTTCTTGTGTCTAGTTGGCTTGGTGTATAGTGCTCTATAGCAACGTTTTGAGAGTTGGAGTTGAAGCAATTTATGTCAATGGATGTGAAGGGTCAGTAAATATTTTCATGGTTCTCTTTTTGACTCGTGCAGTATACAGGTCCTCAATGTTTGACAGTAATTGTTCTTTCTGCAGTTCTGATTATCCTCGGTGTCTGTTTGAACCAAACCAGACAGTTATAGAGGTGCAGATGACAGACTCAATAATTCCTCTGTAGAACTGTTTGGTATCAAATATTGAGAAGTCCTACAAAACACGTAACATTAAGTAATGTTACTTAATAGGTGAAGGAAACATTAGCGGTAAAGTTAATTGGAAGATAATTTGGTTATTATCAGGATGACGAAATTAGAAAAGGAGATAGCATAAGTTAAGCAATATACACCAAAAGATTAAGATATGGATATGTTATTTTGTTTATGAAATTGTATTTGAAAAGAAGATATATGTTTGAACTGTATTGAAGCTATATGATGTTATACGCATGTTTTTATTGTGTAGAAAAAATAATGGGCTTTATTTTGCAAAAAAACCAAACAAACATGTCCTGGGAGTTTGGGTTTTTGTTTTTAAGTACATTTTCTTTTTAAGTAATTTCCCTGGCAGGAAACACGGCCAGAAAAGGCAGGGAGAAGCCTCCGTGGGGCCTCTCTTGGAATCTCCTGGCAGGAAACAGGGCCAGAAAAGGCGGGGAGAAGCCTCCGTGGTGCCTCTCTAGGAATCTCCTGGCAGGAAACAGGGCCAGAAAAGGCGGGGAGAAGCCTCCGTGGTGCCTCTCTAGGAATCTCCTGGGAGGAAACAGGGCCAGAAAAGGCAGGGAGAAGCCTCTGTGGGGCCTCTCTTGGAATCTCCTGGCAGGAAACAGGGCCAGAAAAGGCAGGGAGAAGCCTCCGTGGTGCCTCTCTAGGAATCTCCTGGGAGGAAACAGGGCCAGAAAAGGCAGGGAGAAGCCTCCGTGAGGCCTCTCTGGGAATCTCCTGGGAGGAAACAGGGCCAGAAAAGGCAGGGAGAAGCCTCCGTGGTGCCTCTCTAGGAATCTCCTGGGAGGAAACAGGGCCAGAAAAGGCAGGGAGAAGCCTCCGTGGTGTCTCTCTAGGAATCTCCTGGGAGGAAACAGGGCCAGAAAAGGCAGGGAGAAGCCTCCGTGAGGCCTCTCTGGGAATCTCCTGGGAGGAAACAGGGCCTCAAACCCCCCTGTGGTTTCCCCAATCGCACACATTATTTGCTTTTACATTGATTCCTGTGGGAAAAATGGCTTCTTCTCACAAACTTTTCTGCTTAAGGACCTGGTCACGGAACGAATTAAGTTCGTAAGTAGAGGTGCCACTGTACTTCTTTGGACCCAAATTTTTGATCCTCTCCTTGCCTGTGTTGTCCCCTGTCCTCACCTTTCCTTTACATTTCTCCCGTTTATAATTCTTCCTGGTTTTGTCCTTGGCTACCACCTCATGCCAGGAAGTGTGTTAAAAACGCAGGATTATGCCAAGGCAATTTCAATTGGCAATTTCAACCCTTTTTGAAAACCTCCCCCCACCGCCACCCTTCTCAACCCCAACACAATATATATTTTTTTGAAGCAACAGCAGCCTGGGACAATTAGGGAATCTCGACGGTTTTACAATCTTAATCGCGAAGGAATATAATTAATATGTTTTTGTCTGCCGTGACTTCATTGGGTGTCTGTCAACTGGAACCATTCCTGCTGTGCATTTCATTCTACAACAATGGGGGTGTGTTGGGTTTTAAATATCGGGTTTAGTGCCTCGACGCTTTCTATACTGTAGTTGATGTGTTTATTCATGGCTTGCATTTTGAAACATGGATGATACACAAATGTAAATGGGGCGGCGAAGTCTTTCGCATTCTTCAGCCCATGGGGAATTATCACTTGTTTTTCAAAAGATTACTTTAAATCTCAGACGTAAGGAGCTGTATATGATTTTCTCTCACAAGGGGGCTGTTTTATTGATTTCCTAAGCTTTTATGATGAAACGTTACGCACCCACCATGCTTTCACCCTCTTTGTTAAAACAACACGCAGTGTTATTTGTCAGGCAACAGACTTGGGTCTTCAGGGTAAACTCCATTTTTGTAATATACATTTTACCCAGCATCAAAAGTAAAGGAGCCTGAATTCTGAGGGTGCTGTCTGAAATATATCTCCCAACACCAGAATCTGAAGATGGACTTCTATACCTGTTGGCATGGGTGTTAAGATAAGGGGGTGTTTATGCATATGTTTTGGCAATCTCACACTACTTACCAGAGCTTACAAAACTTTCGCCAGACCCATCCTAGAATATAGCTCATCTGTTTGGAACCCATACCACATTTCTGACATTAATATCCTTGAAAATATCCAGAGATACTTCACCAGAAGAGCTCTTCACTCCTCTACCCATAACAGAACACCCCACGAAACTAGACTTACAATCCTGGGCCTAGAAAGCTTAGAACTAAGACGCCTCAAACATGATCTAAGTATTGCCCACATGATCATATGCTGCAACGTCCTGCCTGTCAAAGACAACTTCAGCTTCAACCACAACACAAGAGCCCAAAACAGATACAAGCTTAATATTAACCACTCCAAACTGGACTGTAAAAAATACGACTTTAGTAATCGAGTTGTCGAAGCGTGGAATTCACTACCGGACTCTGTAGTATCATCCCCTAACCCCCAACACTTTACCTTTAGACTATCCACGGTTGACCTCTCCAAGTTCCTAAGAGGTCAGTAAGGGGCGTACACAAGTGCACCAGAGTGCCTACCGTCCCCTGTCCTATTGTCTCTCCTATATCTCCTATATCTTCTCTTCTATACCTATATCTTTTTCTGCTATTCTATCATAGTTATATTTAACTCCTTTATTTTCTCCTCTATTCCCCCTTTAATACATTCTACCTGGTTATATCCTCTATAACCCTCATTGTGTATTATTGCGTATTGGACAAAACAAATTAAATAAACAAACAAACAAACAAACAAACAAACAAATAATATATATCACCCCTTTTCTCCTCCTTCTCGGGCTCATACACACAGAACAAACGTGAGAAGAAGGGAGAAGTAGCCAGATTGAATGATAGAAGACTTATTTATTTATTTTTATTTATTTATTTTGTCCAATACACAATGAGGGTTTTAGTGGGTGTATATATATATATATACGCTCATAGAAAAATACATGATGAAGGTTATAGAGGAGATAATCATAGTAAAATATATCTAAGAAAGAATAGAAAAGAAGATATAGGAATAAAACATCAATGAAAGAATAGAAGAAGAGATATAGGAATAGAAGAAAGGTATAGGAGATTAGGAGAGCAATAGGACAGGGGACGGAAGGCACTCTAGTGCACTTGTACTTATGAACTTAATTTGTTCCTTGACCAGGTTCTTAAGTAGAAAAGTTTGTAAGAAGAAGCAATTTTTCCCACAGGAATCAATGTAAAAGCAAATAATGTGTGCGATTGGGGAAACCACAGGGAGGGTGGAGGCCCTGTTTCCTCCCAGGAGATTCCTAGCGAGGCCCCTCGGAGGCTTCTCCCTGCCTTTTCCAGCCCCGTTTCCTCCCATGAGATTCCTAAAGAGGCCCCACGAAGGCTTCTCTCTGCCTTTTCCAACCCTGTTTCCTCCCAGGAGATTCCTAGAGAGGCTCCCCAGAGGTTTCTCCCCACCTTTCCCAGCCCTGTTTCCTCCCAGTAGATTTCTAGAGAGGCCCCTTGGAGGCTTCTCTCTGCCTTTTCCAGCCGTTTCCTCTCAGGAGATTCCTAGAGAGGCCCCAGAGAGGTTTCTCCCCGCCTTTTCCAGCCCTGTTTCCTCCCAGGATATTCCTAGAGAGGCCCCACAGAGGCTTCTCCCTGCTTTTTCCGGTTAGTTTTGGAGGCTCGGGTTTGTAAGTGAAAAATGGTTCTTGAGAAGAGGCAAAAACTATCTTGAACACCCGGTTCTTATCTAGAAAAGTTCGTAAGTAGAGGCATTCTTAGGTAGAGGTACCACTGTATATTTTTACAAGAAAGCCTGCTCCAGTGTTTTTCATTGAAGACTTCAATTAGGTGTCGTTGTGGGGTTACCTCCCGCGTGGTCAAAACTCTCCCCCAACACAAATAACATGCTCGGAGGGAGACAATATCGGGCAGTGGGTGAGTTCCTATTTGCCCTAATGCTTCCCTAGTAAATTGGTTTAGTGTCATGCCAGAAACGGAGTCAACGTTTTCATTCCATGAATGGTTGCTGAGTGTTAAAAGCAGCACAATGTGTTGCTTTCAAATGCAGCTGCTTATCCTTGGCTTTGTCTCTATTGGCATTTACACACACACACAAACACGCACACACACAAAGAGAGCGAGAGACACAGAGTTCATTTTCGGTTGACATGTCAGCCATCCCTCACCATCCACAAAAGAAAGTTGAGTGCAAGGCTTACAAAGTTAGGCTGACATTTTGCTCTCCACCAATAAAAAATATTTAGTCCATTAAACATAAATACCTGTCATTATGATACATGGACTGGGTACCAGCCGCCGTTTCCCTCTGATGTTTATTACATCCAAACAACTGCACAGGCTGGATGTTTCCAACTTCAGTGTATTGATTAAACTTTTAAATGGCTACCATATAACCCAGGGACATCAGGAAGATTAATTTGCGTCAATGTTCATCTGTAATTCATTAGCCATTTATTCTTTACAACCACATGGGCTATCAAGAAAATGCAGGCCATTTTTCACTCCGCGCAGGCTTGGGAACAGGTTAGGCAATTGGTGCTGCATACCAATCAGGTCCACCCAGCCCTCTTAAACTGCTTGGCTTTTCAAAAGTTAAAAGTTGGAAACAGCAGCGGCAGGAAGGGAGAGAAGAGGAGAGAGCGGGAGGGAGGGAGGGAGCCTCAATAAGTAGGGGCAGAGGGGAAGCGGGCAAAATACACGGCCTTGGGATACTCAAGATTTAACGGAGTTTGTCCAACTGTCTTTTTCATCCATGGACTCTGGTTTCTTATTTTTGCGTCAAGAGTAAAATAACTCAAACTTGGTTCAGAGTCAGGGCTGTAAATAAAAGGAATCGTATGCCTTTCCAGCCAAGCCCCCCAGTAATTTTTCCAAGTGAGAGACCTTGTAGTAAATGTCACGAAGGTTTTGTTAGGTTCAGTGTCCAGCTAAATAGATTACAGAATAATAGAGTTGGAGGGGACATAATAATAATAATAATAATAATAATAATAATAATAATAATAATAATAATAACAACAACAACAACAACAACAACAACAACAACAACAACAACATCCGGAACTGCCTTCTACTGCACGAATCCCAGCGGCCGATAAGGTCCCACGGAGTTGGCCTTCTCTCCCGTCAACCAAACAATGTCGTTTGGTGGGCCCTAGGGGAAGAGCCTTCTCTGTGGCGGCCCCGGCCCTCTGGAATCAACTCCCCCCAGAGATTAGAATGGCCCCCACCCTCCTTGTCTTTCGCAAATTACTCAAGACCCACCTTTGTCGCCAGGCATGGGGGAGTTGGATATTCCTTCCCCTAGGCCATTACAAGTTACGTATGGTATGTTTGTGTGTATGTTTGGTTTTTATAATAAGGGTTTTTAGTTGTTTTATTAAACTGGATTGTTACATGTTGTTTTTTATCATTGTTGTTAGCCGCCCCGAGTCTGCGGAGAGGGGCGATATACAAATCCAATAAATAATAATAATAATAATAATAAATAACAACAACAACAACAACAGTAACAATAACAACAATAATTCTGACTTCAGACTGATCGAATACTGAAGCATGTCAGACATGCCGATTGTGGAGAAAAAGAAAGTATGGATCATCGACATCGCAATCCCAGGAGACAGCAGAGTTGAGGAGAAGCAGCTAGAGAAATTAGTGAAATACGAAGATCTAAAATCGAGCTGCAATGACTCTGGCATAAGCCCGTGAAAGTGGTCCCAGTGGTCCTTGGCACGCTGGGCGCAGGGCCAAAGGATCTCAGCGGACAAATTCCTTGTGTGTCCAATCACACTTGGCCAATAAAATTCTATTCTATTCTAGTTCTCGGTTGGATCTCTCTTTAATCATCTCCCACGCATTATCACTAGGTCTATCACTAGACTTTCTTAAGGTTTCATAAAGCCATGTCTGGAATCATCCTGATGATTCTTTGTGGGATAAGAAGCAAATATTAATCTTG
This sequence comes from Erythrolamprus reginae, assembly GCF_031021105.1. NCBI lineage: Eukaryota > Metazoa > Chordata > Lepidosauria > Squamata > Dipsadidae > Erythrolamprus > Erythrolamprus reginae. Next base: position 6,229,656 of record NC_091954.1, read on the forward strand.
CACGGTGCAAACCCATCTGTCAAACCTACCATGGATGCATATCATCATTACACTCTGCCTATAAAGACAAATGGCATATTGCACAGATCTCCCTTCCTTTCCTCCGTGGCCATAACTCATTTAATGTCGTGGATGTTCCTGGGTTTAAAACTCTAATGTATGCTGATATTTTACCATGGAGACATCATAGATTATTTGGTTTTGTACGCATACGTTGAGAGCCTATGCACCAAGACAAATTCCTTGTGTGTCCAATCACACTTGGCCAATAAAAAATCTATTCTATTCTATTCTATTCTCATTATGAAAATACAAATACTTGAGCAGTGGACCCTATATTATTATTATTATTATTATTATTATTATTATTATTATCATCATCATCATCATCATCATCATCATCATCACCATCATCATAATCATAGTCATAATCATTATTGTTATTTATTAAATTTGTATGTCGCCCCTCTCCGTAGACTCGGGGCAGCTCACAGCAGTAATAGAAAAACAATATACAATACAAATCTAATAATTAAAAACTAAAAACCCATAATTTAAAAAACATGCACACAACATACCATACATAAACAATATAGGCCTGGGGAAGCTATCTCAGTTCCCCCATGCCTGATGGTTTGGTGGGTTTTAAGACGTTTGTGAAAGGCAAGGAGGGTGGGGGCAATCCTAATCTCTGGAGGGAGCTGGTTCCAGAGGGTCAGGGCCGCCACAAAGAAGGCTCTTCCCCGAGGTCCCGCAAGACAACATTGTTTAGTCGACGGGACCCGGAGAAGGCCAACTCTGTGGGACCTAACTGGTTGCTGGGATTCGTGCAGCAGAAGCCATCTGGACTAATGGCTGTCCATTCATTTCTTGAAAGCCTCCAGTCATGGAGCACCCACAACTTCCATAGGAAAAGCCATTCAATTGATTAATTGTTCTGTCATTAGATTAGATAGTAGGCAAAGTCCACATGTCATAGAAGAGCCGACTTTGCCCTGGACTAAGATCATGCAACCACATTGCGGGCTGCATCGTGATGTATCAGGCCGTATCGTGACGTATCAAGATGTTTTGGGCCTTTACAAACCCGTCGGCACAGGATTTGGCTTCTGCGCATGTGCAGCCAGTGACATCTCCTGCAAGGATGCTCTGGCACGCAAGATTTTGCTGGTTTCTTTGCTTCTGTGCATGCACAGTGTTAGTACATGGTACATGGTTGAACCAGGGTGATTCAACACAAATAACATGTAACCCTTCCCTGGTACAGAGCTGAAGGGATTGGATACTGTAGCCTAGAGGTTAATTCTCTGCTTTACAAGGCAAAGGTTGCAGGTTCAAGTCCCAGTGAAGGTATGGCTAGCGGATGAGGCCAAAATAAGGGCGAAATAGATCTATCCTAGTGTCCCTTAATTTTTAAATTCAGCAAAAAAACAAGTGACATATATATGTATGTATGTATGTATGTATGTATGTATGTATGTACGTACGTACGTACGTACGTATGTATTTGCCCATCATTGTCAACAGGAAGATATCCTTTCATTTTGCCTCACCGCTTCACCGTTCATTTTTTCCTTTCACTTCACCGTTCAAAACTTTTCTCAGCTAAAGTCAAATTTTAATACAATTTAACCAAGTTTGGCTTGGCTTAATTTTTTTATGTCCAATGACAGTAGGTCCACCTCCATTCTTCAAGTACAATAATGGTTTTGCTAAGAAATGACTTGGAAATGTTACATAATTCACCTTACATGCTGCACGTTTTAAAAATGTAAGATTAACTAAAGGGAAAGAGGGAAAGTTGAGGCAGGGGGGGTGGGGGTTAGAAATCCCAGAGGCCTGCTGAGACTTTGGCTCTGAATTGTGACTCCTCTGAGAAAAATAAAGGGAAGCGTTTTAAGATCTAATTGTTACAAGGTCACACTATTCAAAATTGCTGGCCCGGTTGAGTACGAAAAGCAAATGTTCGCAGGGAGTCATTGACTTAAGGCTGTAATTGACCCAAGAATTATGATCATAAGCTGCGCTGGCCATGACGGCTTGTTTGCAGCGGTAGTTAAGTGAAGACCGCAGTCGTTAAACAAATTGTCTCCTGTAGGTGGTGGTGGGGTTATGCTAGAAACTGGAAATAATACACCAGTTTCTGGCAAAGAAACCCATTGTAAACCAAGGTCACATGACCAGAAAAGGCCTGCTATTGATTTGATAGATTTGATTTTATTGGATTTGTATGCCGCCCCTCTCCGTAGACTCGGGGCGGCTAACAACAGTAGTAAACAGCATATGACAATCCAATATAAACAGTTAAAAACCCCTATTGTAAAACCAACATACATACAGACATACCATGCATAAAATTGTAAAGGCCTAGGGGGAAAGAGTATCTCAATTCCCGCATGCCTGGTGGCAGAGGTGGGTTTTAAGAAGCTTACAAAAGGCAAGGAGGGTGGGAGCAATTCTAATCTCTGGGGGGAGTTGGTTCCAGAGGGTCGGGGCCACCACAGAGAAGGGTCCCACCAAGCAACATTGTTTAGTTGATGGGACCCGGAGAAGATCCACTCTGTGGGACCTAACTGGTCGCTGGGATTCGTGCGGCAGAAGGCGGTCCCTGAGATAATCTAGTCCGGTGCCATGAAGGGCTTTATAGGTCATAACCAACACTTTGAATTGTGACCAGAAACTGATCGGCAACCAGTGCAGACTGCGGAGTGTTGGTGTAACATGGGCATATTTGGGAAAGCCCATGATTGCTCTCGCAGCTGCATTCTGCATTCTGCACGGCGCTACTAGCGTGCCCTCCAAAGCCGTTGCGGGCAAACCCGTCAGCATGAGATTTGTCTGCTGCGTATGTACCGCAAGTGAAAGCTTGCCTGACAAGGCACACACAAGTGAGATTTTGTTGATTTTCACCAATATTTTTGCTTCCGCACATGTGCAGAAGCGAAATATTGGTGAAAATCAACAAAATCTCACATGAGTGTCTTCATGCGCAACAGCCAAATCTCAAGGTGGGGGCGCAGGCATGCATCAGAGGAACGCAGCGGTGCAGGTGTCTCCAAAATCGCTACCGGAATGTAGCACCTTACCATTCCAGTAGCAGGCCTTCACTGCATGTGACTGTGGGACATTACAAGTAGCCATAAAGAGCAACATGAGAAAATATTATTTTACTGAAACAGTAGTAGATCCTTGGAACAAACTTCCAGCAGACGTGGTTGGTAAATCCACAGTCACTGAATTTAAACATGCCTGGGATAAACATATATCCATCCTAAGATAAAATACAGGAAATAGTATAAGGGCAGAATAGATGGACCATGAGGTCTTTTTCTGCTGTCAGTCTTCTATGTTTCTATGTTTCTAAATGTGGGTTGGTTGATGAACACTCAAAATGCAATCACGCCATTATGGGGGGGGGGGGTTGGAGCAGAATTTAGAATCCAACTCATCCGTGCCTTCGGTGGAGGGGGGTCAGCCATAACGCCTTACCTCAGTGATGGCGCAGGTGCCACAAGTGGAGCCATATCTGTTGCCCTAGCTCAGCTCCAACATACATGTGTGAAACTGATTTTTGGCTTAAATGCTGCCAGCGCCGCTTCCACCCACACCTTCTGCTTGCACCCCAGGCGGGAGGTGGCCGCGTGAGGCTGGAGGGGAGCCGGGCAGGAGAGAGGGAAGCTCATCCGAGGCCAGGAAGGAGGAAAGAGGAAAAAAGCAAGGAGCACAGACGCAGCAGCAGGGGAAAAAAGGAGGTGCGGAGCCGAGACCAGCTGCCAGCAGTTTGGCAGATCGAATCTCAGTAACCTCAAGGTTGACTCAGCCTTCCACCCTTCCGAGGTTAGTAAAATGAAGAACCCAGATTGTTGGGGGCAATATGCTGACTCTCCATAAACCACTTAGAGAGGGCTGCAAAGCACTGTGAAGCAGTATATAAGTCCAGGGAGAGGGGCGGCATACAAATCCAATAAATAAGTAAGTAAGGAAGTAAGGAAGGAAGGAAGGAAGGAAGGAAGGAAGGAAGGAAGGAAGGAAGGAAGTATGTATGTAAGTAAGTAAGTAAGTAAATATGTAAGTAAATAAGTATGTAAGTAAGTAAGTAAGTATGTAAGTAAGTATGTATGTAAGTAAGTAAGTAAGTAAGTAAGTAAGTAAGTAAATAAGTATGTAAGTAAGTAAGTAAGTAAGTATGTATGTAAGTAAGTAAGTATGCAAGTAAGCAAGTAAGCATGTAAGTATGTAAGTAAGCAAGTATGTATGTAAGTAAGTATGTAAGTAAGTAAGTAAGTAAGTAAGTAAGTAAGTAAGTAAGTATGTAAGTAAGTAAGTAAGTAAGTAAATAAGTAAGTAAGTGTGTAAGTAAGTAAGTATGTATGTAAGTAAGTAAGTAAATAAGTAAGTAAGTGTGTAAGTAAGTAAGTAAGTATGTATGTAAGTAAGTAAGTAAGTAAATACATACATACATGCATACATACATACATACATACATACATACATACATACATACATACATAAATGCCATTGCTATGCCTTCGACCAATGCCCCCCACTAGGAGACTGAAACAGACCCCAAGTCAGAATTTCTCCCCTCCGACCCACACAAGGGGAGGGGAGACTCTCTGCAGCAACAAAAACATTCATTGCAGATATACGGTCCAGGGACATAGTTTGAAGAACCCCCCCCCCCAATTCAGTGCAATGTAAAAAATGCAATTAATTTTTCTGTGGACCACCAAAATTTTCTCACGGACCACCAGTGGTCCACGGAGCACCGCTGGACTAGAACCGCTGGACTAGAAGACCTCTAAGGTCCCTTCCAGCTCTATTGTGATTGATTGAAACCAACAGCCTTGGTCTGCACCTTATACCTTAGCTCAAGGTGTCTGGATCTCTTCACAATGCAGACTTTCCCTGCAGATCTCCTCCCTCCTCGGTGTGCAACACAAACACACAACATGCAGGCCCCAATCATTTGACAGCCTAGATCTCTGCTTGGGGTCTCTGCTTGAGACAATCCAGAGCTGCAGACCCCTGCTGTTCTCCCTCACCATCACTCAACACAACTTAAGCTTGTCTGGTTTGTTCTAGTTGCACACACACATGCTACAAAGCAATAAGAGAAACAATGCCAGATTGAGGATTGTTTGCACCGCAGTTCATAAAGTTGTGTTTAACCTTCTTCCAACAAAATTATTGTTATAATATTATCGTTGCCCATGCAGTGATCTACAAATCAGCCTCAAATTACGGGGTATCACACGCACGCTGGATCTTATTTCCTGGTACTAAACATCCTCCTTTGAACTTTGGATTTAGTTTTCCATTCTCCACAATCTTTTAATAAATCAGGCTTCCAGTCCTTAATATTCTTTCTTTCCGCTCCCCGCCTTTCTGCTTAAACATAGTAAGCTAACCTTTGCCTAACCCGGCATTTTCTTTAAAGAATATCTTTGTTGTTTTTTTGCGAAAGAGAAAAAAATTAATCAGGACGAAAATTTCAGTTTTGTACCTTCTGCGATAATATCCTGCATGCTGGGCTGTAAATTGTTTCCCTAAGTGGAGTTAGAAAAGGATACGGTGGAAACTGAAATGGATCATTTGGAGGACTTCCAAATCTCTACCTGAGCCAGAGTCTCTTTCCTAAATCTCTCTCCCTTCTGCTCCCCCAAGTATAATGTGGGGTTTTCCTTTTTCCTTAATGTCAGGTGTTTGTTTGTTTGTTTGTTTGTTTGTTTGTTCGTTCGTTCGTTCGTTCGTTCGTTCGTTCGTTCGTTCGTTCGTTCATTTATTTATTTATTTATTTATTTATTTATTTATTTATTTATTTATTAAATTGTATGCCGCCCCTCTCCGTAGACTCGTATCCCCTCTCCCCACCTTTTAACTTGCTTAAAACGTGTTGTGATTCAGCCTGAGGCTCCTCAGGGACCGGCTGGAGCTCTGCCGGATCCATGCCCAGAGGAGGAGGACAGTGACCAGGAGGGGGAGGACCAGGCAGACGGGGGAGAGGAACGTCATGAAGAGGAGGAGGGAGAGCAGCCTGAGACCCCCCCCGGGGGGGGCTCTCCCCAGCTAGTAGCCTGGATTCATTGGATGAAGACGCACAGGCTATAATAGACATGAGGCAGAGACGTGCAGCTCAAAGCAGGAGCCAATTAGAAAGGTATTTCCAACCCTGAATTGGCAACAGCTGGGTTTGGGTGTGGTTCTCCTCAGCAGGGTTGAAAAGGCAGGCCCGCCCTTACAGTCTTGTGGAGAGTTATCAACTGGGAGTCCTGTGACCTTGCTTCGATTCTTGGCGTCTCTGATCTTGGCTTGTGGCCTAGAAGACTGAAAGACTTGGGGGAGGCGTGGGTTTTATTATCTCCAGTGTTGTTTTTGCCAGCAAGAATCCTGTTTTATTGCCTGGCCTTCGTGAAACCTCTGTGAAGCTTCATCGTGTTCCTGTCTGTAAGAACAGTTTTTGTTACCTGTGTTTGCTTTCCAGTATATAAACTGCCTTTGCTTTTTACCAGTGTGTCTGGATACTCTTTTTGGTTGGTGTTGGCGTCTGGGGGGACCCAGACAGAACAAAACGTAGAAATTTGGAGACAACTTTATTAATTTAATAAAATATATTTACTCCCAACAAACAGCAAAAATACTTATCAAAATAACCATCACAGAAGAGATAACAGTAATGAGAGGAGTACACCAGGGATGCCCTTTAGCACCTTTAATTTTTATATTAGCTATAGAAACATTTTTTAAAAATATAAGAAACAATGAACAAATAAATGGACTTAAAATAAAAAAGGAACACTTCAAACTTCAGGCGTTCGCAGACGATATAGTATTCACAATTCAAGATCCCCTTAAATCAGCCCACATTCTAATGAGTGAAATCCATAGATTTGGGGAAATAACCGGTCTCAAAATCAACCTTGATAAAACTCAAATTATAACCAAAAACATGATAGTAGAACAAAACTCTCCCCACCTTTTAACTTGCTTAAAACGTAGAAGGTGGCAGCAACCAAAAACGTGGCTCATTTCAAAAACATTAAACAGGGTTGGATCTGATTAGGACTTGGAGACCACCAGGAAACTCAGCCTTCTGGACCAGACAAAGAAGTCCAACCCCCCCCCCCCCCAAAGATCCAGGGGGAAAAAACAAATAGAAAATCCCTTCCATATCATTGCCAAAATTAAAAAGTAAACCAACAGAGTATGAAGTCATCAAGAGACCACTCGTCTTCCTCATTTCAGAGTGCCCATCGCGCCTACAACAGAGATGGGTTTCAGCAAGTTCTAACCAGTTCTGGGGAACCAGTAGCGGAAATTTTTAGTAGTTCAGAGAAGCGGTAGTGGAATTTTTTAGTAGTTCGGAGAAGTGATAGTGGAAATTTTGAGTAGTTCGGAGAAGCAGTAGTGGAATTTTTGAGTAGTTCGGAGAAGCGGTAGTGGAAATTTTGAATAGTTCAGAAAAGCGGTAGTGGGATTTTTTAGTAGTTCGGAGAAGCGGTAGTGGAAATTTTGAGTAGTTCAGAGAAGCGGTAGTGGAAATTTTGAATAGTTTGGAGAAGCAGTAGTGGGATTTTTTAGTAGTTCGGAGAAGCGGTAGTGGAAATTTTGAGTAGTTCAGAGAAGAGGTAGTGGAATTTTTGAGTAGTTCGGAGAAGCAGTAGTGGAATTTTTGAGTAGTTCGGAGAAGCAGTAGTGGAATTTTTGAGTAGTTCGGAGAAGCGGTAGTGGAAATTTTGAGTAGTTTGGAGAAGCGGTAGTGGATTTTTTTAGTAATTCGGAGAAGAGGTAGTGGAAATTTTGAGTAGTTCAGAGAACCGGTAGAGGAAATTTTGAGTAGTTTGGAGAACCGGTAGGGGACATGTTGAGTAGTTCAAAGAACTGGTAAATACCACCAAAAACAGAGAAGTAAAAAAAAGCTATTGTGAAGACTACAAGCTAATTTCTGAAAACCTCAATGGGTGGACACAGTGGCTAATCATCTAAAAAACTGTTTTGAATTTAAATGATGAACCTTATAGAAAGGGGGGGACCTGGGAGGAGGGTATGGCCAAACAATGCGGCGAGACGGGTATTCCCCATGCTCCGTGGGGAATCCTGATATATCCACCGCTAGTAGGTCCAGCTCAATCAGAACCAGACCAGAACTGCCCTGGAGGGGAAGAGAGGTGCCTGCTTTGCAAGCTGGGAGAGTAGCAAACCATTCAGGGATCCAACAAAGTCCTCTTGGCCTGCAATGATGGAAAATAACATTGTCATCCTAGCTGCGACGGCCACAAATGGCTGGATTGATTGTTGAAGATTGATGTCGCCTGGAAAGAAATATATAAGAGTGTGCTGGGGAACAAAAGGACAGGAAAAGTGGTTATCTAGGCAACAGAGGACCATAGAGAAACTGGGGGGGGGAGGTGAAATTGAACTGATGCCTAACCCTTGAGGATTCAGAACTTCACTATTGAAGTGATTGTTTATTGATTTATTCTATTTTTATTTTATTTATTCTATTTTTATGCCGCCCTTCTCCTTAGACTCAGGGCAGCTTACAACATGTTAGCAATAGCACTTTTTAAAAAAACAGAGCCAGCATATTGCCCCCACAATCCGGGTCCTCATTTTACCCACCTCGGAAGGATGGAAGGCTGATAGTCTGGCAGAAGTTTTTTCAATGAAAATATTTTGTTAATAGAACTGATTAAAAAATACATATGAATACTTACAGAATTAAAAGTGGATTTGGAAGTGTGAGTGCCATCTACAGACTGGAGGAATAATTGCGATGGTGGTAAGTTTTCATGGCTGTTATGACAGCTGTTGACCTTCAATGGGGAAACTATTTTGATATCAGAAGTGCTGTGTAAGGAGTAATGTGTTATTCTACTGAAAGACAACTTAGAGGAGTAAGCAAGATAAGCAGTGAGATGGGAGGGAGGGAGGGAGGGAGGGAAGGAAGGAAGGAAGGAAGGAATAAAGGAATAAAGCCCTTCATGGCACTGGACCAGATTATCTCAGGGACCGCCTTCTGCTGCACGAATCCCAGCGACCAGTTAGGTCCCACAGAGTGGGTCTTCTCCGGGTCCCGTCAACTAAACAATGCCGCTTGGCAGGACCCAGGGGAAGAACCTTCTCTGTGGTGGCCCCGGCCCTCTGGAACCAACTCCCCCCAGAAATTAGAATTGCCCCCACCCTCCTTGCCTTTTGTAAGCTACTTAAAACCCACCTCTACTGCCAGGCATGGGGGAATTGAGATACTCTTTCCCCCTAGGCCTTTACAATTTTATGCATGGTATGTCTGTATGTATGTTTGGTTTTTATATTAATGGGTTTTTAATCATTTTTAGTATTGGATTATTATTGTACGCTGTCTTATTATTGCTGCTAGCCACCCCGAGTTTCCGGAGAGGGGCGGCATACAAATTCAATAAATAAATGAATGAATGAATGAATGAATGAAGGAAGGAAGGAAGGAAGGAAAATAGGCAGTTGGATGGGAGGGAGGAAAACGTTTGAACTCACACCCTAGCACCAAATACAAGCACGTTGTTGCATAGGTTGAAACACATTCAAATGGAACTGGGATTTGATCATGTAATTGCAATCTCCATTTTCATTTTTTTCAACTTACACACACACACACACACCAGTCTTTGGCATCTGCCTGGGAGACTAGAGTAAAGGAGGGTTCTCCCCCCCCCCTCAAAATCTTAATCAGTATTTGCAAGACAATTTGCGTTTGGAGACCAGTCATCTTTTCCTACCGTTTCTCCGCAGTCATATTTCTCCACTAATATGCTTGTTGCATTCCTAATGAAGTCGACTCTTCTACTTTCAATACATTTCCCAATTACACGAAGCCTCCATAGGTATGTTTTCTATAGCTGATTAAAGCCCTCTAAAACAAATTGCTGAATTCCAGCGGATACCCAGAGATGGAAGGCAATTGTCTGCCCCTGTAGCTTATATTTTAGTATTCCCCGAAAATCAGGCTTGCTCAGGGCTCACTGATGGCACATCAAGACAATTGTTACATGTGGAAACACGTGCGGAAAGGTGGCGCATGAAGGATTTCTACCACAAAGTACATTTTTGGCATCTCGTGTAACCAGGACAGAGAGAGAGAAGAAAAAGAGAGTATGGGAAAATATAAGTGGGACAGCTGTTTGGTTCTCAGGAAGGCAGAAAGAAGGCAGAATTAAAGTAATAGCCAAGTAATCTTCAGGTAATAATCAGAGGAGCATAAGTTATTCATGCTGAAACAATAAAGAACGCATTACCATCTTTCAGCTGGGCTGAAAGTCCACAAATGAACCATTGGAGTGGTTGAATGTTGCAATGCCTATAATAATTTATTTTATTCAAGCTAGTAGCACAAAACATGAATTTGTTACCATTACAGCCATCAGACCAGAACCGGTAGAAAAATTTTGGGCAGGTATGGAGAACTGGTAGAATCTTTTTTGTCAGGTTCGCAAAACTGGTAGAAAACTTTTTGTCAGATAAGGAGAAGCGGTAGAAAATTTTTGATTCCCCACCCCCTTTTTTTCCCCCTTTTGGGCTCTGGGTATGTTTTTCCTATCTCAATAAATGAGGTTGAATGTGTATAATTTTAGAAGAACTGTGTGTGTGTGTGTGTGTGTGTGTATACATACACAGATAGTTTCTATAGTAGATAAAACTTATACACAAGAAAGAAATCACCGATTTCTTTCTTGTGTATAAGAAGACTAACCGTACATATACATACAGTTTATAGAGTAGATAATGTATATTTTTGTGTGCCTGTGTGTAATATGTATGTACACATATGGCATATATACATAGAACTGTTTGTTTGTTTGTTTGTTTGTTTATTTATTTATTTGTTTGTTTGTTTGGATTTGTATGTCACCCCTCTCCAAGGACTCGGGGCGGCTCACAGCATATACGAGTCTGCGGAGAGGAGGAGCATACAAATCTAATAAATAATAATAATAATAATAATAATAATAATAATAATAATAATTTTTTAAAAAGTATATTTTAGATGTTCAGTAATAGTAAATAGATAGGGAAATTGTATCTCTTTGAGATGAGGAGAGGCCAGGCACCCTAATCCTAACCCACACCTTTGACGTGAGTGATGTCAAGTTGGCCACCTTTAAGCCAGTCACATGACCTTTAAGCCAACCCCGGCAACATGATCATCAAGCAACTCCCACCTGGTCACATGGCCAGCAAGCCTCACCCACAAAATAAGCTACGCCCACAGTGTGGTAGTAAATTTTTTTGCAGCCCTTCACTCAGTGGAACCCACCTCCTATTCGCACCCCACTCCTGGGGGAAGGATATCACAAATTCTCTATTCCAACCCCACTCTGGGCCAGCCAGAGGTGGAATTTGGCAGTTTTGACTTCAGTTGTAACCCAATTTGGTTGTGAGCAGAAGTGAGACTGACTGAGCATGCACTTATAAAAAGAATGATGGCATGGAAGGAGAAATAGGCCGTGACCACATTTGATTGCCACACGAGTATGTGTTCACAACCAGAGCTTTCATGAATTTTTTGATTAGAGCCCTATTTGGTCATGGCCAAAGCATTCATGACCAGAAGTTCTACTGTAGCTTGCAATTTTGCAGCGTAGATTTGGTAACTAACATGGGGGAACCAACTTACATTTTTAATTGCTTATTCCTTTTATACAGTTTTCATATTGACACAGTGCACTTGCAAAACATAATGTGTTGTTCTCTATCTATAAGAAATATTTCTGGAACCGCCTGCTACCGCACGAATCCCAGCGACCGATAAGGTCCCACAGAGTTGGCCTTCTCCGGGTCCCGTCGACTAAACAATGTTGTTTGGCGGGCCCCAGGGGAAGAGCCTTCTCTGTGGCGGCCCCGGCCCTCTGGAACCAACTCCCCCTGGAGATTAGAACTGCCCCCATCCTCCCTGTTTTTCGTAAACTACTCAAGACTCACTTATGCCGCCAGGCATGGGGGAGTTAAGATATTCCTTCCCCCTAGGCCATTACAAGTTATGCATGGCATGTTGTGTGTATGTTTGGTTTTATAATAAGGGTTTTTAGTTGTTTTGTTAATTGGATTGTTACATGTTGTTTTTTTATCATTGTTGTTAGCTGCCCCGAGTCTACGGAGAGGGGCGGCATGCAAATTCAATAAATAAATAAATAAATAAATAAATTTTTCTCTCAATCCTGATAATGATTTGAACTGGACTTCAAAAACTTCATTATTCCTTCTCCACCAGGAATAGTTTACATTCAAAAGTGGGTTATAAACCTTGTATTCCCTACTCACTTTCTGTCTATGGAAACGACTGTTCCAAGATGGCCCTGCCATATTTCAACAGTGTATTCCTCATGATGAATAAGCATTGAAACCTACTCCAAGAATGAATTAAATAGCATTTGCTCTTGGGTGTCCTCATCCCCTCGCTCCCTCTTGCAAATAAAAAGAGATTACGAAGGAAATTTAATTCCATTGGGAAATAAATTTTTGACTGAAGTGAGAAATCACACTAAGAAGCTAATTTAAGAGAGATGAAATTAATTTGGGTGACATTTATTCTATTTAGCAAAAAAAAAAAAAATGGCGACAAAAAATATAGTAGCTCTGTTACCAGTAGATAAGACGCTAGTAATTTAAGGCCGGGTATAGCTTCTGTCTCCCACGATTTAATCCTTCTGATACAACTTCCCTTGTGACCTATCATTAAAGGTTTAGAGTAAAACTGACAATTATTATTAGCTGGTAATTGGATTTTGGAGATTCAGGACAAAGTTAGGATAATTTAAATGACTGCTGACATTGGAAAGATTATGTAAACGTTCTGAATCAGCAGTATTTATCAGCATATTAGAAAAGAGAAGGTTTTTTTTTAAAAAAACCAAACCCTTAAGCCTTGTCTCTCTGATGGGAACAACAAAAGGAGAAAATAGTACAAGGTCCGAAAGAGAACAAAGAACAGAAATGATACATTTGAAAGTCCACGTAGAACAATGCCTTAAATTGACACATTTGCCTCCAGAGAGGAAGAGCATTGATGCAAAGTTGTGATTATGGCTAAATGCTAGCTGGTTCTGAGAGAGAATGAGACCACAGAAGAATCCTGCTGTTGCTGAAGTTAAAGAGAGTGAAGAATATAATATCATCGGAAGAGACACCAAACAGTAGACTGAGGTCTCAGTGATATGAGTGGATGGTTCTTTATTAATTCTTGTTCTACCTACCGATCACCACTTGGTAAGACCACACTTGGAATATACATACGTACGTTTGTTTGTTTGTTTGTTTATTTATTTATTTATTTATGGATGGATGGATGGATGGATAAAGAGATAAAGAGATAAATAAATAGATAGATAAATAGATAGATAAATAGGTAAATAGATAGATAAATAAACCCTCCTTGCCTTTCGCAAACTTCTTAAAACCCACCTCTGCCGTCAGGCAAGGGGGAACTGAAACACCTCCCCTTGCCCATGTTGTTTTGGTATTAGATTGATTGTATGCGTGTTTTGCTTATTTGTTTTAAAACTCTGGGGTTGTTTTTTATGAATTTTAGCTTAAAATTGTCATTGGATTGGTGGGTATTGGATTGTCATTATGTATTGTTTTTGTCTTGCTGTGAGCCGCCCCGAGTTTTCGGAGAGGGGCGGCATATAAATCCAATAAATCTAATCTAATCTAATCTAATCTAATCTAAATAGATAAATAAATAAATAAATAGATAAATAGATAGATAAATAGATAAACAAACAAACAAACTACCAATCCAGGGAAACAAGCTAACGGTATATAACAAAGTAATCAAGGAACCATCAAGAACATTCCCACCAACAGTGACAGGGCAAGCCACTAATATCTAAAAAGAAATCAAACCCCACTCTGTTCTTGCACTGATGATGTTATCTAGTTTGGTAATGAAATGCATGCAAACCCCCCCCCCCAACCAAGCTCAGAGACCACCAAAAAGCCTGCATCAAAGAAAGGACACCTTATGAGGACACGAGAAACAGTTTCAACCACTCTTGATCTACTCAGAAGAGGAGTTGCTGACAGACAGTCCGGGTGAAATATCTCACCGGATCACGGCTAACAATACCATGGTACCAACAATAAGAAAAGTAGACTTTAGAATAGCTGAGTTCTCAGACGTCTCAACTTCTCCATTAAAAAGGTCTGGTAACAAGAGAGGACCAGACAACTTCTGCTGCTGTGTAGAGACCCAGGAGAATTGCACCCAATCAGAGTAAACGGTGCCGAGCTTGGTAGACAAATAGTCTGAGCTAGTAGGGAAAAGGTTTCCATGCTTCTAATTCCGAGGCTGTAAAACCCAATTGATCTTGACAGCTCAGCAAAAGGAATTGCATCTCTCAGTCTTCACTTGTCAGTGGACCTCTGATGCAGTCTCTCTGCCTGGAGAAAGAACAGGAAGAGATCTTATTGTCTTACACTGATGGCGAAAATCCCAGTGACCTCTCAGCATCCTTGGCGATGTGAGTAATCAGAACATGGCTGAAAAAGAAAGGAGGGAATTAAGACAATTGCAGCAACTGGGGAAAAGAGAGGTTTGAAGCAGATGTCCAAGTGCTTGAAATGGATGTCTATGTTGGTTGAGGCAGGCAGGATTCCCTTGGGATCCATTTGTAGGAGTCAAGGGAAAGGGGGGATTTTGCCTTCTCTTTCTGCTCTACGAAAATAGACTAACAATGCTGGGTATAGAAAGCTTAGAACTACGTCGCCTAAAACACGATCTAAGTATTGCCCACAAGATCATATGCTGCAACGTCCTACCGGTCAATGACTACTTCAGCTTCAACCGCAACAACACAAGAGCACGCAACAGATTCAAACTTAATATTAACTGCTCCAAACTTGACTGTAAAAAATATGACTTTAGCAATCTAGTTGTCGAAGCGTGGAACTCATTACCGGACTCAATAATGTCAACCCCTAACCCCCAACATTTCTCCTAGACTATCCACGATTGACCTCTCCAGGTTCCTAAGAGGTCAGTAAGGGGCGTACATAAGTGCACTAGTGTGCCTTTCGTCCCCTGTCCAATTGTCTTTCCTTTATCTCATATGTCATATATATTTTCTTCCTTTCATATATCTTCTCCTCTATTTTTACATATTATCTTTATATATATTACTTCATGTCTATTCTCTTCCATATGTATCGTGTATTGGACAAATGAATAAATAAATAAAAAATAAAAAAGATCCCCATGAACAATTGGTGGGCCACTGTGTGACACAGAATGCTGGACTCGATGGGCTTTGGCCCAATATAGCATGGCTCTTCTTAGGTTCTTAGGTTCAGGTTTCAGGGAAAACGGTGCCAACCAGCCTTAAAGGTGAATGGGTAAAATAGAGAAGCTTTTATTTTTCACCTCTCTTTCCCTCTATATGGCCTTGGTAAGGCCACGTCTGAAATTCTGCATCCAGTTTTGGTCACCACTAGTGATGGGCAAACCAAACCCGCACAATTCGGGTCCGTACTGAATTTTGCGGTACTTGGTATGCCGAACACAAACCCAAAATTTTTCCAAACTTCAGGCAAAGTTTGGGGTCGTGTTCAGCATTTAGAGCTTTGACGTCACCGGCAGGTTGCTAAGGACGCCAAGGTGATCACTTCCTGGATTCCATGGAATCCAGGAAGTGATCACCTTGGCGTCCTTAGCAACCTGCCAATGACGTCAAAGCTCCGCCCCCAGAATCTCTTCGTGGGAGGGATTCCCCATTCGGGTTTGAGTTCGGGTTCGGTTCGGGTTCAGCCGAATTTTGTGTAAAATTCGGCCGAACTTGCCGAACCTGAACACCGTTGGGTTAGCCCATCACTACTCACCACATTATTTAAAAAAGATGTTGAGACTCTAGAAAAAGTGCAGAGAAGACCA
The DNA here is from genome assembly GCF_031021105.1 of Erythrolamprus reginae. Lineage (NCBI taxonomy): Eukaryota > Metazoa > Chordata > Lepidosauria > Squamata > Dipsadidae > Erythrolamprus > Erythrolamprus reginae. The sequence goes on from NC_091954.1 coordinate 6,245,557, forward strand.
ACCAGGATGGTTAGGGCACTGGAGGCTAAAACATATGATGAACGGTTGCAGGAACTGGGCATGGCTAGTCTAATGAAGAGAAGGACCAGGGGAGACATGATAGCAGTCTTCCAATATTTGAGGAGCTGCCACAGAGAGGAAGAAGGAGGCAAAGATATTTTCCTAAGCACCCAAAGGCCAGACAATGAATAATGGATGGAAGCTGACCTAGGAGAGATTCAACCTAGAAATAAGGAGGAATTTTCTGACAGTGAGAACCGGTCCACAAATGGAACAGAAGTTGCCTTCAGAAGTTGTGGCAGCTTCATCACTGGAGACTTTCAGGAAGAGAATGGACTGCCATCTGTCGGAAATGGTGGAGGGTCTCCTGCTTGGGTGGGATGGGGGCTGGACTAAATGACCTACAAGGTCCCTTCCAACTCTGTTATTCTGTTATTCTTTTCGTGGCCGGGAGCTTGGTCACGTGGATGGATGCCACTTGCTTGATTCGAAGTATGAAAGTTGTGAGGTTAATTAACAGGAGTCCACAAGAACAATAAAAGAAAACGCTTTTTATTTTAAGTGCATGACCAATCTTTGGATAGGATAAATATCCATACCACAAAGGTAATTTCCAAATACAATATGCCATATATTCATACTTCTTTCTCTGTCTTCTGTGGACCTGCCCCCTCTTAAGATACTCCTCCGTCACACAACCCTTATATAACATCATTGGCAAGTTTTTACATCCTTTGGCCCTTTCTCATAGTGTTTTTGAATTGAATAGAATAGAATAGAAACTAAATTCAATCTGGAGGACAGAAGGAAAAGGGGGGACATGATCGAAACATTTAAATATGCTAAAGGGTTAAATAAGGTCCAGGAGGGAAGTGTTTTTAATAGGAAAGTGAACACAAGAACGAGGGGACACAATCTGAAGTTAGTTGGGGGAAAGATCAAAAGCAACATGAGAAAATATTATTTTACTGAAAGAATAGTAGATCCTTGGAACAAACTTCCAGCAGATGTGGTAGATAAATCCACAGTAACTGAATTTAAACATGCCTGGGATAAACATATATCCATCCTAAGATAAAATACAGGAAATAGTATAAGGGCAGACTAGATGGACCATGAGGTCTTTTTCTGCCGTCAGTCTTCTATGTTTCTATTTAACTCAACACAACTCAACACAACTCATGCAGACTTTCCCATTTCAACACAAAATTGGCAATTCTTGCTGTGGTGTTTGATTTGATGGAACCAGGTATGTTCTAAACAGCATTTACTGTACATTGATCATTTGTGCACACAGTTTCTGGGGAAAAAATAAATTATGTCCCCTTTAACCTTACCATCTACCACTGTATTTCCCCCCCACTTTATTACGGAAGATTAATATTATGAAACCTGACAAAAGCATCAGTGAGCCTTTCCATTTACAGTCAATCAATAAATTAGTTTATATTCAGCTAAATGTTAACTGAAAAAAGAGAAAGGAGGCTTCAGATCTGATTTATATTGGCAATGTTGACAATGTTAAATAATGCATTGCAAGAGTTAGAGGCTAAGGTTTATTTTCAATGTCAGAACTTTATCCTCGATCTCAATAAAATCCATACTCATCACCTCGAGGCTCGACTACTGTAATGCTCTCTACATGGGGCTACCTTTGAAAAGTGTTTGGAAACTTCAGATCGTGCAGAATGCAGCTGCGAGAGCAGTCATGGGCTTACCTAGGTATGCCCATGTTTCACCATCACTCCGCAGTCTGCATTGGTTGCCGATCAGTTTCCGGTCACAATTCAAGGTGTTGGTTATGACCTTTAAAGTCCTTCATGGCATTGGACCAGATTATCTCCGAGACCGCCTGCTGCCGCACGAATCCCAGCGACCAATTAGGTCCCACAGAGTGGGCCTCCTCCGGGTCCCATCAACTAAACAATGTCGGTTGGCGGGCCCCAGGGGAAGAGCCTTCTCTGCGGTGGCACCGGCCCTCTGGAACCAACTCCCCCCGGAGATTAGAACTGCCCCTACCCTTCCTGCCTTCCGTAAACTCCTTAAAACCCACCTTTGCCGTCAGGCATGGGGAAATTAAACATCTTCCCCTGGGCATGTTTAATTTATATATGGTATGCTTGTGTCTATGTCTGTTAGTATATGGGGTCTTTTTAAATCTTTAAATTTTAAATTTATCAGATTATTTATGATTTGTTTCCACGTGTTGTGAGCCACCCCGAGTCTTCGGAGAGGGGCGGCATACAAATCTAAGTAATAAATAAATAAATAAATAAATAAATACTTCTTTCAAGCAACAGAATCATCCGACCCACAGCTCTAGGTGTTTCAGAGTCATTGTGATTGTTGTGTCTTAAAAATTTGAGATAAGCTACAAATTTGCTTTTTAAAAGGAAGTACACTACAGAACCAAAGAACAACTCGGGTTTTAATCTAGGTTGTGAAACCTGGGTTGAACTTTGGTCAAGAACTCCTTTGATTTGGCCCATTTTACAGGGTTAAAAAAAACACACCATTATTTTTAGGTATATTATTTTATCTCTTTGGGAGCCATGGGATAAACGCATTAGTTCCTCCGATCTCATGGAATTTAAATCAGTTTAAAGGCAATCTGAATAAATTATAAATTATATTTATTTATTTTATTTATTTGTTTGTCCAATACACAAATGCATAGGAAGAAAAAAAGACGTGGTAATATATATAAGGGTAAAAGTGAACTTAGAGGAGAGGATATATGAAAGGAAGAGAATATATAAGATAGGTGAGAGAAAGGAAAGACAATTGGACAGGGGACGGAAGGCACACCAGTGCACTTATGTACGCCCCTTACTGGCCTCTTAGGAACCTGGAGAGGTCAATCGTGGAGAGTCTAAGGGCGAAGTGATGGGGGTTAGGGGTTGACACAATTGAGTCCGGTAATGAGTTCCATGCTTCGATAACTCGATTGTTGAAATCATATTTTTTACAGTCAAGTTTGGAGCGGTTCGTATTAAGGTACTCTATGAAAGAAAATGAAAGAAAGAAAGAAAGAAAGAAAGAAAGAACACCTATAAGATTACATTTCATTTCATCCAATGCATTCCCTGAAGTTGGTAGCTAGCCATACTCACAGGTGTAGAGGGGAAAGATTAGCCAAAAAAATATGAAAAAGAAAAATCCAGCAGTCTTAAATTAATCAGGAATTATGTTAAATATTTAATTATGTAAACTAATTACAGTCATTCATCGGGTAATTGTGAGGGTAGCCCAGTACATTGGTATTGGTTTGCTAACTCTACTGATAAGGCAAAACAAAATGTGAATGAGTGGTGGAAACAAACCAAGGTTATAATCCAGAAAAGACATTACATCATACTGAGATAAAAAGCTCTCAGCTGTGAGAACAAACACCCAATATTGGAAGAAAGGTACAACATCAATGGTATTAGATTGGGAACTTCGTCATGGAGAATGTGCCACAATGGCAAAATTAACAATCCACAACAAAAGTTTAACTAAATTTTAAACAAGAATGGCTTCCATATGCAGTACATCATAGAGCAAGGGAAATACACAAACATTTGCAGTACGGTGCCTAAGGATGTCTAAATATTTATAAACATTACAAATCAGTCAGAATACAAACAGTGAAAAATTATCTGTTTTTCCTAACAGTTTTAGAAAATATTTTGTGCCTTTTTTTCTCTCTGTTTTTTTTCCACTATTTAAAATTCATAAGAAACGTTGAATAATATCCCAGTGGAGATCTCGGTATTAAATATCCAGCTAAATATAGACATCCTTGTTATATCACAAATTAATTCAATAATGGTCTGTCAGTGCCACACTCAACTTTAATTGTACAATGTAAGTAACTTCATGTTCATTGGCATTTCAGAATTACATTAAGTATTGTTATATATATTTCTCCCCTTATCTTTAAAGGCTTTACACTAGTTAAATTATGATAGCATCAACTATTTTCAGTTTATAGGGTACAAAAACCCACTGTATCTAGCTAATATCTGAAGTCTATAATATATTATTTGAAAAATTGGTTGTTTAGAAACCTATGCTTAGAATATAAAATATATGAATTATGGCTTCTATTTGATAGGAGGATTGCCGCTCTGCTTGATAAGTAACTAATCCAATTTATTATATTTTGTTCTGAAAATGTCCATGCATAATGATATATTCTGTAAGGGAGCCATATAAATGCAGCATTTCATTTTCGTCCTTTGTATCTCTTTATGTTCTCCGCATAATCCGTTGCTTATGTTCCATGGAGAATAACTAAACATTATCTCTACATAAATTATATTTGATTGCAGGTAAGGCTCGAAAATTAGGTGCATAAGGCTTATAACGTAGGAAAAGAATAAAAGAAGCCAACGTTGTGGTCCATTATATTATTTCATCCAGCTTCTCCCAATAGAAAGACAGATTATAAAATGACAAATAAAGCAATTTATCTTATGTCCGTCCTTTTTTCTACAGACTAAAATCTTTTGAAACGATTGTTAAAAATAGGAGTACAGTGGTACCTCTACTTATGAACTTAATTTGTTCTGTAACAGGTTCTTCAGAGAGGGGAGGCATACAAATCTAATAAATTATTATTATTATTATTATTATTATTATTATTATTATTATTATTATTATTATTATTATGTAGAAAGGTTTGTAAGAAGAAGCAATTTTTCCCATGGGAATCAATGTAAAACCAAATAATGTGTGCGATTGCAGAAACCACAGGGAGGGTGGAGGCCCTGTTTCCTCCCAGGAGATTCCTAGAGAGGCCCCAGGGAGGCTTCTTCCTGCCTTTTCCAGTCCTGTTTCCTCCCATGAGATTCCTAGAGAGGCCCCAGGGAGGCTTCTTCCTGCCTTTTCCAGCCCTGTTTCCTCCCAGGAGAGGCCCCAGGGAGGCTTCTTCCTGCCTTTTCCAGCCCTGTTTCCTCCCAGGAGAGGCCCCAGGGAGGCTTCTCCCTGCCTTTTCCAGCCCTGTTTCCTCCCAGGAGATTCCTAGAGAGGCACCAGGGAGACTTTTCCCTGCCTTTTCCGGTTACAGTTTCAGAGGCTCGGGTTTGTAAATGGAAAACGGTTCTTGAGAAGAGGCAAAAAAATCTTGAACACCCGGATCTTATCTAGAAAAGTTCGTAAGTAGGGGCAAGGTAGGTAGAGGTACCACTGTATCCCTCAACTTATGAGTGTGGCTCGACTCCCCCAATATCATTTTTCTCAGTATTTTTCATACAAAAAGAGAGAGGATATTTTACTGCTGCAAAGTTTAACTTCATGCTCATCATTTTAGCATGTGTGTATGTTTGCTTTTAATAATGGGGTTTTTAGCGTTTTTTAAATTATTAGATTTGTTCTTACATTGTTATTGTTATTGTTGTGAGCCGCCCCAAGTCTATGGAGAGGGGCAGCATACAAATCTAAATAATAATAATAATAATAATAATAATAATAATAATAATAATAATAAAGTCCAGTGGTAAGGCCTTTCATCACATTACTTGAACGTATTTCTGAAATGCTGTTTTAAATACAAGAGAATTACTCGTCTAATTTTTGGATTGCTTTCTAGGAAAAGTGAATTTTGAAAGGGAGTCCATTACATAACTTGAGGGTTTGGTTTATGTAGCATTAAAAATAAAAAGTCATTAGCAGACCATTTCCCTCACCCCTGGCCCCTTCCTTCTAAAAGGGAAAGATAATTGCGAACATCTGTCATGGAATCTGCAATAAAAAACGGAATCTGACCTTTGTAATATTATTTCTTTTTAATGGTGTAACCATTATGCCCATATGCTTGAAGCAAAAAAAAATTAAATTTTCTCTGACAGGTAAGAAAAGTCCCATACGAAAGAAGGGGATTTCACTTCATCAAAAGTAGTTTGTTTTATCTTAATTATTTCATCCATTTCTTAGTATATCTTATGTCACAATGTCTTCTATCTTAGTATAGAGGACAGTACCAAGAAAAGAGAATACAGTGGCACCTCTACTTACGAACTGAATTTGTTCCGTGACCAGGTTCTTAAGTAGAAAAGTTTGTAAGAAGAAGCAATTTTTCCCACAGGAATCTATGTAAAAGCAAATAAGGCGTGCGATTGGGGAAACCACAGGGAGGGTGGAGGCCCTGTTTCCTCCCAGGAGATTCCTAGAGAGGCCCCATGGAGGCTTCTGCCCACCTTTTCTGGACCTTTTTCCTCCCAGGAGATTCCTAGAGAGGCCCCACAGAGGCTTCTCCCCGCCTTTTCTGGCCCTGTTTCCTCCCAGGAGATTCCTAGAGAGGCCCCATGGAGGGTTCTCCCTGCCTTTTCTGGTCCTGTTTCCTCCCAGGAGATTCTTAGAGAGGCCCCACGGAGGCTTCGGTTACAGTTTCGGAAAATGGTTCTTGAGAAGAGGCCAAAAAATCTTGAACACCTGGTTCTTATATAGAAAAGTTTGTAAGTAGTGGCGTTTGTAGGTAGAGGTACCACTGTATCTCTGTCCAAAGAGACAAGATGAAAAATTGAAGGTACCTGAAGCCAAAATGAGTCAAAAAATTTCAACATCATGTTGGAAATGTAAAAAGCTTCCTGGGACATATTGTCACAAGTGGTGGGAATGCCACAAGGCACGTGAATATAGGAATAAAATAAGCCAATGGATGGAAAAATATTGAAGATAAAATTAGATTTGAAACCAGAGCTCTTCCTGCTGGGAATAACCATTGACAAATATGGAAAAAAACCCACATTATAGCTAATGTTACACATCCTGACCGCAGCGAGATTAGTCTTCCCCCCCAAAATGGAAAAATAAAGACATCCTCACAGCGGAAGAAATCTTATATAAAATGTTATCAGGGGTAGAGATGGATAGACTAATGTTACAGTTGAAAGATAAATCTGATACAGAGTATTTCAAAACCTGGGATAAATTGTACGATTGGGGAGTAAAAAGGGAAAGCCAAGATTATGTGTCAGCTGAAGCATCGGGGAGGTTTAGAAATTTAATTAAAACCTGGCTTTATATTTTAAGAAAGATAATGGAAAAAGGAATGACTGAATGTAAGTATGTAAGTATGTAAACTTGGTGATCTGCCAAGTACTCATTTTTATGGCATGGGGTCTTCTGCTAAGAATAGAGTAGAGTAGAGTAGAATAGAATAAGTTGGAAGGGACCTTGGAGGTCTTCTAGTCAAGCCCTCTGTTCAACCAGGAGAACCTATACCCATGATGGCAAACCTATGGCACTCATACCATAGGAGGCATGCAGAGCCATAACTGGCAGCACATGAGCTGTTGTCCTAGCTGAGCTCCAGCACCAGCCTGCTGATTTTTGGCTCACGCAGAAGCTCTGGGAGGGCATTTAAGGCCTCCGGAGGGCCTCCGGGGGGCAGGGGAAGCTGTTTTCGCCCTCCTCAGGCATTGAATTATGGGTGTGGGAACCCGTGCTTGTGCACACCCTCTTTCGGCACCAGAGGTAAAAAAGGTTTGTCATCACTGGTCAAGACTCTTTAATAATAATAATAATAATAATAATAATAATAATAATTATTATTATTATTATTATTATTACTATTATTATTACTATTATTATTACTATTATTATTAATTAGATTCGTATGCCGCCCCTCTCCGAAGACTCCAATGTTCAATGATGGAGCACGCTCACGATATCTGGTTGCAAGCTGTTCCACTGGCTAGTTGTCCTCATTGTTAGGTAGTTTTTAAGGTTGCTTCTCTCCTTTAGACTAGAAGACCTCCACGTTCCCTTCCAACTCCGTTATTCTGTTATTGTTATGAACCGTATATTTTAATGCTAATGGACAGAGGAAAGCTACAACGAAACAAATGTTCACATCAATTCTGAAGCACGCCAACGCGATTGATAGTGAAGGTTCGACTTTTGGATTTATTTGTAAAACCATATAAGCCTAGATAATCCATGACACCACAAATGAATACAATCTGGTGGAGTTCATACCTTCCCTGGAAACAGATGTTCATCACAGTTCCCTCAAAGTGAAACAGATGTTCGACGGTTAAAATTTCTAGACATAAAGATTATGTTGAAAAATCCATCTTGCAGCCTGTGACATGTTGGGCAGGAAGGGAATGAAGATATGTAACGGCATGGAGGCTAATCAAGCTGGAATTATTTTGATCATGTAAAGATTGCTAATTATTTTTTGTTTACAAAACAACAACTGTAGCAATGGAAAACACTTCTAGCCTTCATTGAAGGGGAAACACTAGCAGGCCTTAATGAAAGCTGAATGGAGAATCACAGCTGCAATTAAAATGTGCAGACCAAAACATTAACAAAGTCTTTGTAATTGAAAATCACTGCCTTAAATTCCCATGGTTGAGCTCAATCATCTACATGTGGTTGACCAAGGGATAAAACTAGAGGGTCAATCAGGAGAACACTGCATTAGTGCAAATTAGCCATGCTGCCAAAGTTTATACTGTATTTACCCGAAAGGAATGCAAGTATTTCTCCGCATTATATTCTTTTTAAATAACAGCGTTGTCCACAATTCCCCCAAAGACCTTGGAATACTCAATCAAATGACCTAAGTGCCAAAGCCCACTGCAAGAAGCATTGTGGGTTCTGCCTCCTAAGGACAATTCCATCTGTCCATCCATAACCCTGGAGGGGAATTATTGACCCCCTCAGAGAGGGTCTGCAACTTGGGTGTCCTCCTCAATCCACAGCTCGCATTAGAGAAACATCTTTCAGCTGTGGCAACGGGGACGTTTGCCCAGGTTCACCTGGTGCACCAGTTGCAGCCCTATCTGGACCGGGACTGACTGCTCACAGTCACTCATGCCCTCATCACCTCGAGGTTCGACTACTGTAATGCTCTCTACATGGGGCTACCTTTGAAAAGTGTTCGGAAACTTCAGATCGTGCAGAATGCAGCTGTAAGAGCAATCATGGGCTTCCCTAGGTATGCCCATGTCACATCAACACTCCGCAGTCTGCATTGGTTGCCGATCAGTTTCTGGTCACAATTCAAAGTGTTGGTTATGACCTATAAAGCCCTTCATGGCATCGGACCAGAATACATCCGGGTCCGCCTTCTGCCGCGCGAATCCCAGTGACGGATTAGGTCCCACAGAGTTGGCCTTCTCCGGGTCCCGTTGACTAAACAATGTCGTTTGGTGGGTCCCAGGGGAAGAGCCTTCTCTGTGGTGGCCCCAACTCTCTGGAACCAGCTCCCGCTGGAGATTAGAACTGTCCCGACCCTCTTTGCCTTTCGTAAACTCCTTAAAACCCACCTTTGCCACCAGGCATGGGGGAACTGAGATATCTCCCCCGGGCCTATACAATTTATGTATGGTATGTTTGTATGTATGTCTGCTTAATAATGGGTTTTTAAAAATGTTTTTTAAATTATTAGATTTGTAACAAATTGTTTTATTGTGTTGTTAGCCGCCCCGAGTCTACGAAGAGGGGCGGCATACAAATCTAATAAATAATAATAATAATATTCACCAAAGATGCTTCAAGAGTTGTTAACCTAATCCTATGTAGCTTCTGCTCCAATAATCTCACACTAATCAGAGCATACAAAACTTTCACCAGACCAATCCCAGCTCATCTGTCTGGAACCCACACCGCATTTTGGACATAAACACTCTAGGAAATGTCCAGAGATATTTTACTAGAAGAGCCCTCCACTCTTCCACTCACAGTAGAACACCCTACGCAACTAGACTTACATTACTCGGTTTAGGAAGCATAGAACTACATCGCCTTAAACACAACCTAAGCATAGCCCATAAAATCATCTTCTACAACACCCTTCCTGTCAACCACTACTTCAGCTTCAACCACCACAACACACGAGCACACAACAGATGCAAACTTAAATTAAAACGACTCCAAACTTGATTGCAGGAAATACAACTTTAATAACCGAGTAGTTGATGCATGGAACTCCCTACCAGACTCTGTAGTATCATCACCTAACCCCCCAAAATTTATCTTTAGACTATCCATTTTTGACCTCTCCCAATCCTAAGAGGTCACATGTGTACTAGCGTGCCTTCTGTCCCCTGTCCTAATATTTCTTTTTACTAGTATCATGTATCCAAATATTATTATATCTTTGTATACAGTGATCCCTCGAGTTTCGCGTCCTCGAGCATCGCGAAAGGGCTATATCGCTAGTTTTCAACCCGGAAGTAAACTCCACCATCTGCGCATGCGTGCCCTTCCACGCATGCGTAGATGGTGGAGCTTCCCCGCCGGGCAGAGGCTTCCCTGGGTCTTCCCCCTCTTGCCCCGGTAAGACCCCAGCGGCGGCGCGAGCAACGGCGTGGGCTGGCAGGCGGCACGCGCGCGGAAACCCCAGCTCCGCTTCCCAGCTGGGAAGCGGAGCCGGCAACAGCGTGGGCGGGCGGGCGGTGCGCACGAGCCTGGGGACACCTCACCTCCGCTTCCCAGCTGGGAAGCAGAGCTAGGGTGTCCCCACCGCGCGCACGTTGCTGGGGAAAGCGCGCGCGCTTGGGGACACCCCACCTCCGCCTCCCAGCTGGGAAGCGCAGCTAGGGTGTCCCCACCGCGCGCGCGTTGCTGGGGAAAGCGCGTGCGCTTGGGGACACCCCACCTCTGCCTCCCAGCTGGGAAGCGGAGCTAGGGTGTCCCCACGCGCGCGCGCACCCCAGGCGCAAGCAACGGGGTGGGCGGGCGAAGGGCGAAGGGCGGCAGTGGAAGCAAAAACACCATCTGCGCACGCGCAGATGGTGTTTTCACCTCCGCACCGCTACTTCGCTAAAAATCGATCATCGCGTGGGGTCCTGGAACGGAACCCTCGCGATAATCGAGGGTTCACTGTACCACCAAAACGTACTTGACAAAACAAACAAACAAATAAATAAATAGAATAGAATATGGTCATGGAAGAGTTGAATTATTTCAGCCACAACTTTAGGGAAATAGCAATAGCCTTTACACTTATATACCATTTCACAGTGCTTTAGAGCCCTACAGATTCAGCCACTAGCCCCCAACAATCTAGGTCATCATTTTGCTCACCTCTAGTGATGGGCGAACTGAACCCCCACAATTCGGGTCCATACCAAATTTTGCGGTGTTCGGTATACCGAACCCAAACCCGAAATTTTTTCAAACTTCGGGCAAAGTTCGGGGTCGTGTTCGGCGTTCAGAGCTTTGACGTCACCGGCAGGTTGCTAAGGACGCCAAGGTGATCACTTCCTGGATTCCATCTAATCCAGGAAGTGATCACCTTGGCGTCCTTAGCAAACTGCCGGTGACATCAAAGCTCCGCCCCCGGAATCTCTTCGTTGGAGGGATTCCCCATTCGGGTTTGGTTTGGGTTCGGCCGAATTTTGCGTAAAGTATGTCTGAACTTGCCGAACCCAAACACCGTTGGGTTTGCCCATCACTACTCACCTCGGAAGGATGGAAAGCTGAATCAACCTTGAGCCTGGTGAGATTTGAAATGCCAAATTGCAGGCAGTTGGCAGTCAGCAGAAGTAGCCTGCAGTACCCCATTTTAACCACTGCACCACGGTGGTAGCAAACGTCTTGAACCTAAGCTAGTCTTCTTTTCAGGTAGATAATTTACTATGTGGTGAATCTTTCCATTTCAAGAGCCATGCATGAGTTTTTTCCAAACCATTTTAAGTCAAGATATTGGACACCGGTCCTCTTTGTAGGTGGGGGTACATTCTACCAGCAAAGTGTGATCTGTTCTCCTTCCCTATTTTAAAGTGTATCTGATCAGAAATTATGCAAAGAGTATTATTAACATATTTAACATTGCTGGAAGAAGTCCTTTCTTTAAAAATTGTTCCAGTTAATCTTACAAAAAAATGCAAACATTTGTTTGCTTTTAAATTACTGTCTATCAGTCAGGTTACCCAAGGGATTGTACAGCTTTCAAAAGCACAATCCCTAATTCTTTTTTAAAAAATCACTACATAATATTCATTTATTTGTGTTGTTTTCAATGATGGCATTGTTTATCCAAAGCCGATTACTTCGTTTTGTAAAGTCCTCCCCTAGAAGCGATATTCAGGGTGTAACAACATGAAGGGAGAAAAAAATATATAAATATAAATATATTTGACAGTCTCAAAATGGGTGAGCAGTGTGGTCGGGCAGTAGGAAAAGCAAGTAGGATGCTTGGCTGCATAGCTAGAGGTATAACAAGCAGGAAGAGGGAGATTGTGGTCCCCTTATATAGAGCGCCGGTGAGACCACATTTGGAATACTGTGTTCAGTTCTGGAGACCTCACCTACAAAAAGATATTGACAAAATTGAACGGGTCCAAAGACGGGCTACAAGAATGGTGGAAGGTCTTAAGCATAAAACGTACCAGGAAAGACTTCATGAACTCAATCTGTATAGTCTGGAGGACAGAAGGAAAAGGGGGGACATGATCTAAACATTTAAATGTGTTAAAGGGTTAAATAAGGTCCAGGAGGGAAGTGTTTTTAATAGGAAAGTGAACACAAGAACAAGGGGACACAATCTAAAGTTAGCTGGGGGAAAGATCAAAAGCAACGTGAGAAAATATTATTTCACTGAAAGAGTAGTAGATCCTTGGAACAAACTTTCAGCAGACATGGTTGGTAAATCCACAGGAACTGAATTTAAACATGCCTGGGATAAACATATATCCATTGTAAGATAAAATACAGGAAATAGTATAAGGGCAGACTAGATGGACCATGAGGTCTTTTTCTGCCGTCAGTCTTCTATGTTTCTATGTTTCTATACCTCAACGACAATTATGAATATTCATAGAATGTGTATTCGGGAGAAAAAAATTGTTTGCCTTCTACAAAAATGGTTCATTGTATGTTTTTAGCTGAACATTGAAACTGAAAAATACCTGACATTACTTTAACCTTGGCAGACTATCTTCCCCAGTTTTAAAGCTTTGAAAAAGTAGAAGTATCAAAAAAATAGAGTCGAGGCTGGCCTTTAACAGGGACTTTGGCACTCAAAGAGATGTTTTGAAATAAGTCGAGAAATGTAAAGTGCAGGAGAATTGAAAGCTTAATCAAGACGACTCGCCAATTACAGGTCCCGCAATTGAACATTCTGGTAAATAATACACACCTGTCTGGAAGTGTAGATTTAACATTTGGCAGATTCTTTTTGACATATGTGATGAAAGGTAGGCACTGAAGGGCAATTTTTGAAAGAACAATGAAGTCAGCAAATCTTAATGCATTTGAATTGCAGTGTTGTGCGGCGTACTCAGTACAACGGGAAACTCTACGAAGTGTCTTGTTTTATTACCTCCTCGCACGGAAGTGCTTACTAAAATACGCTCAAAGGCAATAAGGCATATTTAAAATTGTATCGTCAACAACGTCGGCCGAGGGAATGGCCTGATTTGAGGCTGGAAATGAAAGACTCAATGGCTTTTCACCCACAGCTCAGTTGGGGAGAAGGAGGGAGAGATTAGATTCGATTAACAGAGTTGGAAGGGACCTTGAAGGTCATCTATCCTTACCCCCTGCCCAAGCAACAGACCCCACATCATTTCTGACAGATGCCAGTCCAATTTCTTCAGCGATGAAGCTCCTACAACTTCCAAAGGCTGTTCCACTGGTTGATTGTTCTTACTATTAGAAAATGTCGCCTTACAGTGGTACTTCTACCTAAGAACGCCTCTACTTATGAATTTTCTAGATAAGAACCGGGTGTTCAAGATTTTTTTGCCTCTTCTCAAGAACCATTTTCCACTTACAAACCTGAGTCTCTAAAATTGTAACCGGAAAAGGCAGGGAGAAGCCTCTGTGGGGCCTCTCTAGGAATCTCCTGGGAGGAAACAGGGCCAGAAAAGTTGGGGAGAAGCCTCTGTGGGGCCTCTCTAACAATCTCCTGGGAAGAAACAGGACTGGAAAAAGTGGGGAGAAGCCTCCGTGGGGCCTCTCTAGGAATCTAGGTGTTGGTTATGACCTATAAAGTCATGGCATCGGACCAGAATATCTCCGAGACTGCCTTCTGCTGCACGAATCCCAGCAACCGATTAGGTCCCACAGAGTCGGCCTTCTCCGGGTCCCGTCAACTAAACAATGTCGGTTGGCGGGCCCCAGGGGAAGAGCCTTCTCTGTGGCGGCCCCGACTCTCTGGAACCAGCTCCCCCCCAGAGATTAGAACTGCCCCTACCCTCCTTGCCTTTCGTAAACTCCTCAAAACCCACCTTTGCCGTCAGGCATGGGGGAATTGAGATATCTCCCCCGGGCCTATATAATTTATGTATGGTATGTTTGTAGGTATGTCTGCTTAAAAATGGGGTTTTCTTAACTACTTTAAATTTTTAAATTTTTAATTATTAGATTTTTATGAATTCTTTTATTATGTTGTGAGCCGCCCCGAGTCTACGGAAAGGGGCGGCATAACAATCTAATAAATAAAATAAAATAAATAAATAAATCTCCTGGGAGGAAACAAGGCCAGAAAAGTTGGGGAGAAGCCTCTGTGGGGCCTCTCTAGGAATCTCTTGGGAGGAAACAGGGCCTCCTCCACCCTCCCTGTGGTTTCCCCAATCACACACATTATTTGCTTTTACATTGATTCCTATGGGGAAAAAATGGCTTCTTCTTACAAACTTTTCTACTTAAGAACCTGGTCACAGAACGAATTAAGTTTGTAAGGAGAGGTACCACTGTATTTCTAGACTGAATATCTCCTTGATCAGTTTCCATCCATTATTCCATGTCTGGCCTTCAGGCGCCTTGGAAAATAGCTTGAGCCCTTCCTATCTGTGGCAGCCCCTCAAATATTGGAAGGTTGCTATCATGTCTACGAGTCTATGGAGAGGGACGGCATTCAAATATAATAAATAAAATAAATGTCTTCCCTGGTCCTTCTCTTCACTAGACTATCCATGCCCAATTGCAAAATACAGCTTATTTATTTATTTGTTTGTTTGTTTGTTTGTTTATTTATTTATTTATTTATTCTTTGTCCAATACACAATACATATGGAAGAGAATAGACATTGGGTAGTATATATAAAGAGAATAGAAACATAGAAGATTGACGTCAGAAAAAGACCTCAGGGTCCATCTAGTCTGCCCTTATACTATTTCCTGTATTTTATCTTACAATGGATATATGTTTATCCCAGGCATGTTTAAATTCAGTTACTGTGGATTTACCAACCACGTCTGCTGGAAGTTTGGTCCAAGGATCTACTACTCTTTCAGTAAAATAATATTTTCTCATGTTGCCTTTGATCTTTCCCCCAACTAACTTCAGATTGTGTCCCCTTGTTCTTGTGTTCACTTTCCTATTAAAAACACTTCCCTCCTGAACCTTATTTAACACTTTAACATATTTAAATGTTTCGATCACGTCCCCCCTTTTCCTTCTGTCCTCCAGACTATAGAGATTGAGTTCATGAAGTCTTTCCTGATACGTTTTATGCTTAAGACTTTCCATAATATGTAATATAGAAGAGAAAGTATATGAGAGGAAGAAAATATAATATATGACATAAAGGTCTTCAAACTTGTCAACTTTAAGACTTGTGGATTTCAATTCCCAGAATCCTGGTTGTTGAATTCCACAAATCTTAAAGTTGACAAGTTTGAAGACCTATGGTTCACATCTTTGGGTGATACCTTCAACACTGTCAAACAACAATGTCTCCCTATTCCAGGTCTTTGAGAATGACTCAATATTGCCATATCCATTCTAAACATCTGGATGAGTGTATGGCTAACCATTATTTTATTTATCAAATTTATTTCCTCCCCCACCCCACCAATCTCACAGCTCAAGGCGACTCTAGCGGCTTACAAGGTAAAATATGCAAACCTTTGACCGTTATAAACATAAAAATTGATTACAATTGCAAAAATAAAAAATTATAATGATATATTTTAGAAATCATTTACAATAATAAAATAATCTTTTTTAAATAAAAAAAATGCCCTCTGACTTTTAATATGTCCAAAGCAAGCAAAATAGGAATTGACACTTTTGCCTAGAATAACAGAAATGATTGCTTTCATTGAAAACTGCATAGAAAATCAAAATAATCTGATTTCATATTAACACTATTTTTCCAAGTCAAAATTTCACATCATAGGCTGTGAAGCTGCTTCTTTACCTGCAATGAGAAATCAAGGCCCAGATATTTTTCTCAATTTCAATTACATTTTATGTCTGACTTTAGATGTATTAGGAAAAAATCTTAAACATGACACCAATACAAACATCACAAATTTAATTTCCTCACCAAGCGATTCTGGGAAGAGAAATAGTCAAAATGTGAACTGTGATAAATTTGAGCTAATTTCTTCAGGTTTGGATCTACAACTGATCTTTAACAGCTTGGTAATCTTCCAGTTTTGAATAACTCAATAATGTTTTTTTTTGTTTTTCAACCAAGGAAGAAAAAGGCAGAAACAACTTCCAAAACATACAAAAATCAATCACCTTTTAGTTCCACATCAAAATGTTTGGTTTGGGGCTTTTGTTTCACATGGTTGCTAGATCCTAATATTTCCTTCCTTCCTTCCTTCCTTCCCGTTGCTTCACCTTTCATAGAATTAATTTCAAGGAAAGAAGGGAGACAGGTTATCCCTCACTTCTTTCCTTGAAATTCATTCATTCCTTTCTCTTTCTTTCTTTCTTTCTTTCTTTCTATCTATCTTTCTTTCCTTCCTTCCTTCTTTCTTTTTTTCTTTCTTTCTTTCTTTGATTGAAGTATTTAATACATTTCTTTGGGGGTCCTTCCTTCCTTCCCTCCCTCCCTCCCTCTTTCTTTCTTTCTTTCTTTCTTTCTTTCTTTCTTTCTTTCTTTCTTTCTTTCTTTCTTTCTTTCTTTCTTTGATTGAAGTATTTAATACATTTCTTTGGGGATCCTTCCTTCCTTCCTTCCTTCCTTCTTTCTTTCTTTCTTTCTTTCTTTGATTGAAGTATTTAATACATTTCTTTGGGGATCCTTCCTTCCTTCCCTCCCTCTTTCTTTCTTTCTTTCTTTCTTTCTTTGATTGAAGTATTTAATACATTTCTTTGGGGATCCTTCCTTCCTTCCTTCTTTCTTTCTTTCTTTGATTGAAGTATTTAATACATTTCTTTGGGGATCCTTCCTTCCTTCCCTCCCTCCCTCTTTCTTTCTTTCTTTCCTTCTTTCTTTCTTTGATTGAATTATTTAATACATTTCTTTGGGGATCCTTCCTTCCTTCCTTCCTTCCCTCCCTCCCTCTTTCTTTCTTTCTTTCTTTCTTTCTTTCCTTCTTTCTTTGATTGAAGTATTTAATACATTTCTTTGGGGATCCTTCTTTCCTTCCTTTCTTCCTTGACCTCCCCCCTTCCTTCCTTGACCTTCCCTCCTTCCCTCCCTCCCTTCTTTCTTCTTTCTTTCTCTTCCTCCCTCCCTCCTTCCATCCTTGTTTCTTTCTTGAAACAGAACTAATGAATAGCCAGCCACATATAGGCTGCCTGGCAAATTTATCTGGAATATAATTCTGTGAAATGAACAGAAAAAAGTATTCCCTAAACATTTCATCAACAGCAGAAAAAATAGGAAAGGAACAGTTCCATAGACTGCCAACCCTCTGGATATGTTTCTCGGGAAATAGCGATAACAATTTTCCCCACGAGTTTTGCAGACCATCAACCACCCATAGAATTATTGGAGCCATCATTACTCCAGTTCAGGGATGACACCCACTGAACTTTCCCTTGAAGGCAAAAACAGAGTTCAATTGTGAAGAAAAGTCATTAGTTTGAACTGGATAAATAATGCAGGTTTTCCCTTTTATTATGTAGGAAAACAATCATTTGGTTACATGTGAATGGAAACCATAGAACAAACTTTGATTCCGAAAAGGCTGTGATGGGCTCCTACAGGTATGGGCCAGGTAGGCAGAACCGGTAATAAAGTTTTGGTCAGGTGTGCAGAACTAGTAGAAAAACATTGAATTTTTTTTTCTTTTTTTCACCTTCTGGGCTCTGGGTATGTTTTTCCTATTGTAAATGAAGTTGGAATGTGTATAATTTTAGAAGAGCTCTCCCTCTCTCTGTACATACACATACAGTTCATATAGTAGATAATGTATATTTTTGTGTGCCTGTGTGTAATATGTATGTACGCATATGGTATATATACATAGCATTAAATAGTATATTTTGGATGTTCGGTAATAGTAAATAGAGAGGGAAATTGTATCTCTTTGAGGCGAGGAGAGGCCAGGCACCCTAACCCTTGATTTGAGTGATGTCAAGTTGGCCACCTTTAAGCCAGTCACATGACCTTTAAGCCACCTCCCCCAGTCACATGATCATCAAGCCACTCCCACCTGGTCACATGACTGGGAAGCCACACCCACAACATAAGCCGCAGCCACAGTGTGGTAGTAAGAAATTTTTGCCAGCCCTTCACTGGTTCTACCAATTAATTTAGTACACTTATATGAATATCTTTCTGGAGTGGTGTGGTGGCCTAGAGGTGAAACCTAATCATTATTTATTATGATTATTTATTAGATTTGTATGCCGCCCCTCTCCGCAGACTCGGGGCGGCTCACAACAGTGATAAAAACAGTATAAAATGACAAATCTAATATTAAAAGTCTATAATAATAAATCTAACATTAAAAGTCTAAAAAACACCATTGTTTAAAAATCATACATACAACATACCATATATAAAGCTACATAGGCAAGGGGAGATATCTCAGTTCCCCCATGCCTGACGGCAGATCCTGGGACATTGCCACCATCATAACTACAGACCAATTCTCAAGTGTCCAAAGTTTGATCCAATAAGGGGAGTCTCCAGTTTGAGTATGGGCGCTGGACTTTAAGACCATCAAGGTCCCTTCCTGCTCTGTTCTCAATGAACTCCAAGACCCCTTAAAACTCTGCTATGATGTTAAATCTCCTGCTCTTTATTGTAAGCCATAATATGATATTTATACATTTGTTTGTTTGTGTGTGTGTTTGTTTGTTTGTTTTTTGTTTGATTGATTGATTGATTGATTGATTGATTTGATTTGATTTCTATGCCGCCCTTCTCGAGGCGACTCAGGGCGGCGTACAACATTAAATACAATAATATATCAGAAATCTAATATCTCTAAAATATAAAATCTCCGAGTCCAAGGAGAGGGGCGGATACAAATCCAATCAATCAATCAATCAATAAATAAATAAATAAATAAATAAATAAATAAATAAAATTTTCTAAACACATTTAAGAGACCCCATGTACACGCACACATATCCATCCAATCCAATCGTATCTCGTATTGGCCGGAGACGGTCTCATCACTCATGGCCCCCATGCCTCCCGGCAAAGGTAGTTTTTTAAGGCTTTGCGAAAGACCAGGGGGGAGGGGGCGGGACGTACCTCCAGAGGGAGTTTGTTCTAGAGGGCCGGGGCCGCCACAGAGAAGGCTCTTCCCCTAGGCCCCGCCAGTCAACATTGTCTGGCCGACGGGACCTGGAGAAAGCCGACCCTGTGGGAACTAACTGGCCACAGGGATACATGAGGCAACAGGTGGTCCCGATTATCTCAGGGACCGCTTTCTGCAGCACGAATCCCAGCGACCAGTTAGGTCCCACAGAGTGGGCCTTCTCCGGGTCCCGTCAACTAAACAATGTCGGTTGGCAGGGCCCAGGGGAAGAGCCTTCTCTGTGGCGGCCCCGGTCCTATGGAACCAACTCTCCACAGAGATTAGAATAGCCCCCACCCTCCTTGCCTTTCGTAAGCTCCTCAAAACCCACCTCTGCCGTCAGGCTTGGGGGAACTAAGATAATCTTTCCCCCTAGGCTTCTACAATTTATGCATGGTGTGTTTGTATGTATGATTGGTTTTATAACAAGGGTTTTTAGCTGTTTTAGTATTGGATTTTTACATTCTGTTTTTTGTCACTGTTGTTAGCCGCCCCGAGTCCACGGAGAGGGGCGGCATACAAATCCAATTAATAATAATAATAATAATAATAATAATAATAATAATAATAATAATAATAATAATAATAATAATTTATTATTTATTTTATTTATTATTTAGATTTGTATGCCGCCCCTCTCCGAAGACTCGGGGCGGCTCACAACAAGATAGAACAAATCATAAATAATCCAAATAACTTTAAAATATTTAAAGATTTAAAAGAACCCCATATACTAACAGACACACACACAAGCATACCATGTATAAATTGAACATGCCCGGGGGAGGTGTTTCAATTCCCCCATGCCTGACGGCAAAGGTGGGTTTTAAGGAGTTTACGGAAGGCAGGAAGAGTAGGGGCAGTTCTAATCTCTGGGGGGAGTTGGTTCCAGAGAGTCGGTGCCGCCACAGAGAAGGCTCTTCCCCTGGGGCCCGCCAACCGACATTGTATAATAATAATAATAATAATAATAATAATAATAATAATAATAATAGTAATAGTAATAGTAATAGTAATAATCTGGTCCTAAACCAGATTAGGACCAGATTGTTGTTTAGAAATTTGTTCACCTCATATTTACCATTAGGATTTTAACGTGTCTGCTTTTAAAGCAGCGGATTGGACTAACACAGGGGTCCCCAACCACCGGGCCGCAGACCAGTACCGGGCCGCGGGGCATGTTGCACCGGTCCGTGGAGTCAGCAGCTGCCGGCCCTCATGCCGCCACCCCCTCCCTCCAGCGCTTCGCCTCCCGCCGGGCAAGAGGCCTCGGGAGGCAGGTTCTGCTGGCCACAGGACGATGGATGGGACAGAGGGGCGGGAAGGACCGAGAGGCTCAAGCCTCTTTTGGCTTCTGCCGCGGGGTGCTTTTGCGTTTTTGGCTGGGGGGAGGCAGGAGGGCCAGCCTGACCCCCTCTCTCCAGCGCTTAGCTCCCGCTGGGCAAGAGGCCTCGGGAGGCAGGTTCTGCTGGCCACAGGACGATGGATGGGACAGAGGGGCGGGAAGGACTGAGAGGCTCAAGCCTCTTTTGGCTTCTGCCGCGGGGTGCTTTTGCGTTTTTGGCTGGGGGGAGGCAGGAGGGCCAGCCTGACCCCCTCTCTCCAGCACTTAGCTCCCGCTGGGCAAGAGGGCTTGGGAGGCAGGTTCTGCCGGCCACAGGATGATGGCGGGAAAGAGGGGTGGGGAGGACCAGCACCCCCATGCTTAATCCCGCCCCCAACCACGCCCCTTTCCACCCCACTGGGCCATAGAAAAATTGTCTTGCTGAAACTGGTCCCTGGTGGAAAAAACGTTGGGGACCACTGGACTAACAGGCCTCCAATATCCCTGGCAACTGTGTAATTCTGTATTCTGTAACTGAGGATGTGTACATAAACCAGGTCTACCTCTCTGTCTCTCTCTCTCATGGCAATGCGATTATATCTCTACCTTTAACCTTACACTGACTCTTGTATTCGTTCAATTTCAACCTGGGTTTTTTTGTTGTTGTCTACCAGACAAGTTCTAGCAACTCAGCATTCCTCCCTGAATTTCCTCCCTTTGGAAAAAAATTAAGTGCATTTCAGTTGCGATGACATAACAACCGCAATTAAAACATTCCAGAAATAGCCTGACTTGTGTTAACAGCGACAGATTCAAAAGCAAGTCCAAATTAAACCTGACCTTTGTTGGTCTGAGATAAAAACAACAACAACAACCCCAAAAAACAGATTACCCTTCCAAGCACTAAATAGGCACTAGAGAGAAACAGATGGTTCTAAGGAATACCCTGCCAAGCCACCAATCACTTTTATTTTCAGTTACAAACTAATTATGTTAAATTAAAGACCAAAATTCAAGGCAATCTGTCAGCTGATGGGAAGGAAAAGAGGCAGAAGGATACCGGAGAACAGCCGTTAAGCTAATGAAGAAGAGACAAATAGCTCTGCCTCCTATTAAATTAATACAAGGACAATATAGTTTTTCGAATCCTTTGGCACTCTCCTGGACCAGATTTACGAGAATAAACCCTGGTAGTTGTGAACTGTGGCTGAAGACTAATTTTTTTGCTATCTCCCTTGGGCCAAGCTTTGTCCAAGGTGATCTCTTAAAACCTAACAATGTTAGAACAATGCTTAGGTTCCCTTTGTCATCCTTGGGATGAGAGAGCTTTGTACTGCTAGTTCCGGAGTAGGCAAAGTTGGCTCTTCGGTGACTTCTGGACTTCAACTCCCAGAATTCCTGAGCCAATCATGCTAGCTCAGGAATTCTGGGAGTTTATTTATTTATTTTATTTATTTATTAGATTTGTATGCCGCCCCTCTCCGAAGACTCGGGGCGGCTAACAACAATAAAAAAGACAATGTGAACAAATCTAATATTAAAAATAATCTAAAAAACCCCAATTTAAAGAACCACTCATACATACAAGCATACCATGTATAAATTCTATAAGCCTAGGGGGAAGGGAAAATTTCAATTCCCCCATGCCTGACGACAGAGGTGGGTTTTAAGGAGCTTGCGAAAGGCAAGGAGGGTGGGGGCAACTCTGATATCTGGGGGGAGCTGGTTCCAGAGGGTAGGGGGCCGCCACAGAGAAGGCTCTTCTCCTGGGTCCCGCCAAACGACATTGTTTAGTTGACGGGACTCGGAGAAGGCCAACTCTGTGGGACCTAACCGGTCGCTGGGATTCGTGCGGCAGAAGGCGGTCCCGGAGATAATCTGGTCCGATGCCATGAAGGGCTTTATAGGTCATAACCAACACTTTGAATTGTGACCACAAAGTGTGATCGGCAACCAATGCAGACTGCGGAGTGTTGGTGTAACATGGGCATACCTTGAGAAGCCCATGATTGCTCTCGCAGCTGCATTCTGCACGATCTGAAGTTTCTGAACACTTTTCAAAGGTAGCCCCATGTAGAGAGCATTACAGTAGTCGAACCTCGAGGTGATGAGGGCATGAGTGACTGTGAGCAGTGAGTCCCGGTCCAGATAGGGCCGCAACTGGTGCACCAGGCGAACCTGGGCAAACACCCCCCTCGCCACAGCTGAAAGGTGTTTCTCTAATATGAGCTGTGGATCGAGAAGGACGCACAAGTTGCGGACCCTCTCTGAGGGGGTCAATAATTCCCCCCCAGGGTTATGGACGGACAGATGGAATTGTCCTTGGGACAATCCGGGTTGAGTTTGAGTCTGTTGACACCCATCCAGACCCCAACAGCCTCCAGGCACTGGCACATCACTTCCACTGCTTAGTCCACATGTCATAGAAGACCCAACTTTGCCTAGTGCACCAATTGTGACTATACCTGGATCAGGAGGCTCTTCTGATGGTCACTCATGCCCTTATCACCTCACAGTTAGATTATTGCAATGCGGTCTACTTGGAGACCACAGCTGTTCCAGAATGCCGTAGGTACACCTAGGTACACCCACACTACACCAAATCTTCGTGGACTGCACAAATGGCTCATGATTGGTCTCTGAGCACAATTCAAGGTGTTGGTCATTACCTTTAAAGCATAGCGACTGATAAGGGCCCACATGGTTGGTCTTCTCTGGGTCCCGTCACCTAAACAGTGTCAGTTGGCAGGCCTGCAGGGTAGGGCCTTCTTTGTGGCTGCTCCGACTGTTTGCAACCAGCTACCTCCCGAGATCCAGACTACCCCCGCCCTACTGGATACCCTTGAAAAGCGTTTGGAGAATTCAGTTGGTGCAAAATGCAGCCGCATGAGCAATTATAAGAATACCAAGGTGCATGCTTATACAGTGAAGGGCTGCAATTTTTTTTACCATCACACTCACCTCAAAGAGATACAATTTTCTTATCTATTGACTATTACTGAACATGCAAAATATATTATTTAATTCTATGTATATATGCCATGTGTGTACATACATATTATACACAGGCACCCAAAAATATACATTATCTACTATATAAACTGTATGTGTATGTACACACATACACAGCTCTTTTAAAATTATACACATTCAACCTCATGTACTGTGATAGGAAAAACATACCCAGAGCCTAGAAGGGAGAAAAAAGAAAAAAAAATTCAAAAGGAGGAAGAGGAGGAGGAAGAGGAAGAGGAGGGGAAAAAAATAGAGAAGCTCAAGTTATGCATGTCCAGAAAAGATAACTCTTCAAGCAAATGAAATCCTAAGGCAGTGATGGTGAACTTTTTTTCCTTCAGGTGCCGAAAGAGCGTGCACATATGCTATTGCGCATTTATGAGTGCCTACATGCCTGGGGAGGGCAAAAACAGCTAGCCACACCCCCTGGAGGCCCTCTGGAGGCCGGAAACGACCTGTTTCCCAACTTCGGGTGAGCCCAGTAGGCTAGTGTAGACTCGTAGACTCGGGGCGGCAAACAACAATAATAAAACAGCATATGACAAATCTAATATTAAACTAAAAAGTAAACTTTTAAAACTAAAAAACCCTTATTAAAAATCAAACATACCATGCATAAATTGTATAGGCCTCGGGGGAAAGAAATATCTCAATATCTCACACCTGACGACAGAGGTGGGTTTTAAGGAGCTTATGAAAGGCGAGGAGGGTGGGGGCAATTCTGACCTCTAGGGGGAGCTGATTCCAGAGGGCCAGGGCCGCCACAGAGAAGGCTCTTCCCCTGGGTCCCGTCAAGCAACATTATTTAGTTGACAGGACCCGGAGAAGACCCACTCTGTGAGACCTAACTGGTCGCTGGGATTCGTGCAGCAGCACATTGGAGCTGAGTAGGGCAACTGTTCGTGGGCCAACAGCTATGGCTCCATGTTCCACCTTTGGTACTCAAGCCATAAGTTCGCCATCACTGTCCGAGGGGCTTAATAGCCATCCCCTACTTTTCATTTAAGGTCATCCCAGCATCTCCAAAGTGCCTCTGCTTAAACTTTCTCATTTATTTTGTAAAACTTGTAAAGCTACGTACTAATTTCTGCCCTTTGCAAGGATTTGGTTGGAGCATCCAATTCTTTGTTGTTTTGCCACGTACAGTTGAGATTAGGGAAGAATCTCTAGGATTGATGCAGATAATTTATATCCTATCGAATCCAGCAGGAAGGTAAGTGTAGCTAGCATTTTACAAAATGATAGAGGGGTGGAGGGAACGGAACAAAGGGAAATAAAACTCAAGCCTTCTGGGCCAGTTCTCTGCCTTCTGTAATAAACTTTCAGATCTCCTTTGCTCTATAAAATTATGAAAGCAATAAAGTTTACGTCTAATGATTCTCATGTCAACATAAACTTGTACAAAATATCTGTCAACCAGTTAATTCAGTGCATAATATGGGAATAATAATAATAATAATAATAATAAAAATCAATGAATATTCCCTCATTTGACTTACGACCGCTATCTATTTTGTGAATAATATGACAGTAAAGATGTAGGCTATAAAACTGTTTTTTTTTCCTTCACCTCAACAAGTTCCTAAAATTACTAGAGTTTTTAACTGAGATCATGTAGATCAGTGATGGAAAACCTATGGCACACCTGCAGTGATCGGCTGCTTCCACCATGGTGAGGGGGGGGGCACACCGTAGGGGTAGTAAGTTTATGCACTATTTATTTCATACTTAATAGGGTTTTTTTTTATTGTCCTTCCTTCTCTAGTACCTTAGTATGACCCTTACTTACTTTTAAAATAGGAAATAATTAAATAGTATGTTTCTTATCCATCATTTTAATCATTATCTAGAACTCAACTTTTATAGCAATGAAAGAAAATTGAGCTACTTGCCTAATCTGTTATCATATCGAACCTTGTGGGTTCAGTGCAAAAACGTTACAATGTGACTGTGCTCCTCAACAAATAATGCTATCATTTGTCCTTTTTGTGGCTATTCCAATAATGTGATTTAATTCACTGAAAAAGAGTCCAAGCACCTATCTGAAAAGTTATCTTGGTCAGTTGGTCAGTAAGCCACTCCCACCCAGTCATATTTATCTGTCTGTCTGTCTGTCTGTCTGTCTGTCTGTCTGTCTGTCTGTCTGTCTGTCTGTCTGTCTGTCTGTCTGTCTAATCTATCTATCTATCTATCTATCTATCTATCTATCTATCTATCTATCTATCTATCCATCCATCTATCTATCTATCATGGCCTTGTACTGATAATGGACGCCCTCTACACAGAATCGCAGAAACCGTCGATGAGGTGGATAAATGGGCACATGCAGGTATGCCTCCTTCAGGTCCAGCGACGTTAGAAGGTCCTGGGGGCAAATTGCTGACAGGATGGTTTGCAACGAATGCATCCTGAACTTCCTGTACAGGATATACAGGTTTAGTTGCTTCAAATTCAGGATCAAAAGGCAACCTCCCGATGATTTCGGGACAGTGAAGATCATGGAATAGAAACCGGTCCCCCTGGCGTGATGCGGTACCGGTTCTATGGCCTGTATACGCAATAGGTGCGTTATTTCCTGAAACAGTTCTTGTTTCTTGGCCGGGTTCCGAGGTGTCGGACACTGGAGGAAACGGTTGGGTGGGGGCTGAAGGAACTCCAACCTTAGGCCTCGAGACACCGTGGCTATTGCCCATCTGTCCGAAGATGTGGCACGCCAGGAGGAACTGTAGAGGCGAAGCTTTCCCCCTGTCGGCTGTCCGCTGTTGGAGTCATTTGGGGCGTTTGAAGCCCTTCTGGCCTGCGCCTCTAAAAGGGTGTCTAGCCTGCTGATATCCTCTGGTTCTGTCCTGGAAGCCGGTTGAAACGGTTGAAACGGCCCTGCGCATACGGTCTCTGGGCCTGACCTGTTCCAGAAGAAGAGTCCCAGCGAAAGGACTGCCTCCTGTTGTAGGGCGTAGTCCTTCTGTCCTGCCGTCTGTTCGACTTGGGCAGAACCTTCCGCTTATCCTTATCTTCGATAAGGACCTTATCTAGAACCTCCCCAAAGAGGTCGGCACTGCGGAAGGGAGAGGAAGCCAAACGCCACTTTGACTTGGTGTCGGCTTGCCAGCTTCTTAGCCACAACAAACGCCTTGATGAAAGGGTGGTGGACATTCCCCTAGCCGAGAATTTGGCAGTGTGGAGAGTGGCATCTGCCGAGAACTCCGCTGCGGCTAACAGTTTACTTAAGTCCTGCCGCATCCTGGTGTCCTCTGGCCCAAGGCGAGACATCATTTCCTCGATCCACACAATGGAGGCCCTATTGAAGAAAGAAGCAGCGGCTGCTGCCAGAAACCCCCAGCCGGACATTGAATGCGATTTCCGTAGAAGGATCTCCGCCTTCCTGTCCTCCGACTTCAAGTTGTCTCCAGATTCAGCGGGGACCATGGCATTTGACACCAGAGTTACCACCGATTGATCAATTGGGGGGAATTGAAGAAGACTCTCGACCTCCTCGTCGAAAGTATACAGTTTGCGCTCCAGCATTGATGGGCCTTGTGCCGCCGCTGGGGTCTGCCATGGCCTCTTGGCATTCTGCACAAAAATATCCGATGCCGGAATATGGTCTGTTTCAGGCTGAGGTTCTTTTAGCAATGTAGTTGACCTGGGTGTCTCTGCGGGCTTTGTAAGACCCGGCAGGTCCACCGCTTGCTTGGCCTTGGTAATAGTGACTTAAACAAGGCAGGTTTAAATAGTCCCGGAACAGATGATGGCTCTGGTAAAGCCTCGTCGTCCGACAAGTCGTAGTTCTTCTCACTACCCTCCTGCCAAGAAGGTTCATCCGAGAACCCCATACCTGAAAGGGGCGGTGCAGACCAGAGATTCCGGCTTTGTGGTTGAAGTGGCTGTTGGTTGCATTGTTGCACCCCCGTTGCAATGCCTTGAGAGTAGGCATTGGTGACCATCTCTTGTACGGCTGGTGATAGACCTTGCCAGGTGTCGGGGTGGGCTCTAAGTCCAGCAGCCGTAGGGGTGAATGAGGCTGAAGGCCCTGCCTTGGCCTGGGGTGAAAACCCCCACAAGGGCCTGGTGGTGGTTGCAGAGCCTGGTCTACTCAGGAGATGTTGAGTCTGTGGGTCGGTCTGCCTATCTGGGGACCAATCCCTCCCTGGTAGAACACCCCCTGGGGCCATTGAGCTAGGAGTCAAGGGTCCTGGACTTGGAAAAGGCCCAGAAATCAAGGGGGGAGCCTGGAGAGCTGTCTCCAGTCGTTGCTCTAACGCCAGGATACGTTTTTCAGCTTCCCTGAGAGCTGAGGAAGATGGGCCCTGTGAGGACTTGGGCTTGGATCTCCCCTTGTCCTTAATCTTGGGGGCGGGAGCCGAGGAAGCAGTTTGCTCGCCGCCAACAGTCGATTGATCCATAGTACTCACAAATGGAAAAATTTGCCAGGAATATATGAGCAGCCGATGCCTTGCTACACACGAAGCTCTTCCAGCAATGTGTAATGAGGAGCAAATATGGCTGCCGCTGTCGACGAGAACTCTGCTCGTCGCTCCACCCCCTCAAGCGATGTTTCACGCCTTTTCCCTTCTTCCCGCCCTGCAGACGGTAAGGGGGCGCTCCCTCTGGACAACAGGGACGCGGCCGTTATTTCCAAGCCAAGATGGCGGCCGCGGCCGAATCGGGCGGTAATTACGCGTCGCCCATACTTGTTTATTGAATCTGGCTGTCAGGAAACCTGAGGCCCCGAGCCAAAGTGCGGCCGGCCGCCGCGCTCCTCTTTCTCCTTGAGAAAGGAAATAGCCGCCGAACACATGTGAGCCTCTCAGTCGCGCGCGCGCGCGCAAAGTTCAAATCTCCTCCTGACAGCTCTCCCGGCGGCGGCCTGGTGACGGCTGCGGCGGCGGCCGTGGCAGCGGTTCTGCCGCCGAACACATGGCGGGCGGCTCCGCTTCCTCTGCTGAGCCGGCAAGACATTAAAGCCTTTAGAAACAAAAAGCCGCTGAGCTCGTGTCGCTTCTTCCTCAGTGAGGTGAGATCTCCAGACTCCTTCTCCTCAGCCTCCCAGTGGGGGGGGACCCCCCCCCCACCTTCGGCTGCAGCCGGGTCTGGCCACGGAGGCCAGTGACCCATGGCTGGATCCCCTTGGCAAAATTGTACCCTCTGAGGGAAGAGGTTTCATGGGGAGAAACGTTGGGGGTGGTGCCCACGGAGGGCAGAGACCCCGGTCTTCCTCTTGGATATCTGAAAGACAAGAAAGATATAAAAGGAAAAAAACATGTTAGTCAAGTTAAAACAACATTTATTATTATTAAAATCATTCTACTACACTAAACTCATGTGTCTCTCCAAGGACTGAGTTTTTAAAACTGAGCCCTTGGGGGCAGGCAAGGGGCGGTGCCTAATTAACATGTTAATTTATAACTCAGTCTCTACCAATAGGATTGGGGGTTAACCCATCCTGGACTCTCCTTCCAGAAGCAGTGGAGAATAGTTTGTTTTTTATCCATCATTTTAATCATTAACTAGAACTCAAGTTTTATGCCAATGAAAGAAAATTGAGCTACTTGCCTAATCTGTTATCATACCGAACCTTGTGGGTTCAGTGCAAACGTTACAATGTGACTGTGCTCCTCAACAAATAATGCTATCATTTGTCCTTTTTGTGGCTATTCCAATAATGTGATTTAATTCACTGAAAAAGAGTCCAAGCACCTATCTGAAAAGTTATCTTGGTCAGTTGGTCAGTAAGCCACTCCCACCCAGTCATATTTATCTGTCTGTCTGTCTGTCTGTCTGTCTGTCTGTCTGTCTAATCTATCTATCTATCTATCTATCTATCTATCTATCTATCTATCTATCTATCTATCTATCTATCTATCTATCATTTAATTGGATTTTTATGCCGAGGACTTGGGGCGGCTCACATCACATATAAAGAGACAATAGTAAAATCAATCCAATTAATACATAAAAGCAATCCTTAAGAATCTACTTTAAAAACTTTAAGCCACCCCCCACCCCCTGGGTCACATTTGATTTGATTTGATTGGATTGAATTTGTATGCCGCCCCTCTCTGTAGACTCGGGGTGGCTAACAACAGTAGTAAAACAGCATATGACAATCCAATATTAAAACAGTTAAAAACCCTTATTGTAAAACTAAACATACATACAGACATACCATGCATAAAATTGTAAAGGCCTAGGGGGAAAGGGTATCTCAATTCCCCCATGCCTGGTGGCAGAGGTGGGTTTTAAGAAGCTTACGAAAGGCAAGGAGGGTGGGAGCAATTCTAATATCTGGGGGGAGTTGGTTCCAGAGGGCCAGGGCCGTCACAGAGAAGGCTCTTCCCCTGGGTTCCGCCAAGTGACATTGTTTAGTTGACGGGACCCAGAGAAGACCCACTCTGTGGAAACTAACTGGTCGCTGGGATTCGTGCAGCAGAAGGCGGTCACTGAGGTAATCTGGTCCGGTGCCATGAAGGGCTTTATAGGTCATAACCAACACTTTGAATTGTGACCGGAAACTGATCGGCAACCAATGCAGATTGCGGAGTGTTGGTGTAACATGATTGTCAAGCCTGGCAATGGCTGGCCAACCACTCCTACCAGACCTTCAGGCCACACCCAAACAATAAACCACGCCCACAGTGTGTTATTAAAAAAAATTTGTAGCCCTTAACTGGTAGGAATTTAAGATGAAGTCAGGTAGAGGACAAACTAAAGAGTCAACCAGGGATGGTACAAAGACCTTGGAATGGTCAGGTGAGGCATTTCCTAATTTTTGAGAGTTGGCCACAAGTATTCAATGAAAAGAAGTGTGAGAAAGGAAGGAAGGAAGGGACTCCTTTTCTTCTGAAAAAACAGGGAAATTAGGTTTGAGTGGCAGAGTTAATTTACAGCTGTGTCTCTTACAGATTGCAGATGAGTCTGACTTCAAAATGCTTTAGCCTGCAATCTATCGCCTGTCTACAGAACAAAGTCAACAGTCATTCCAGTAATTATGGAAAATTGAATTATTAATATGGGGTGGGGGTGGGGTTTAAAGGTTTTCTTTTTAGATTTCTGGAAGAAGAAGAAGGCTAGAAACCGACCCGGATAATAAATAGGCAAATAACTAAATGGTAAGCAACAGAAAATAGCCTAATAAATCTCCGAGACTATTACAATCGGAGTAGGTTTTAGGTCTTTTGCCAAATGTAAACTGATCCAATCTGTTTCCCAAACCCACCCAAAGGTATCCGAATGATCACATTAACTGATAAAGACAACAGAAGATTTAAAAGGTGCAGATAACACAACGAAGGAAAACGATTCTGCGGTTAATTTGGTGTAAGCAAAGCTGCAAGATGGGACGACGCGTTCACTCAGGACACGAGAAAGAAGACAGGTAGACCTCGACTTACAACCAATTTGTGTTGCTAAGTATGGCAATTGTTAAGTGAATGTCTGGGCCCTTGGCCACAGTTGTTAAGGGAATCACTGCAGTTGTTAAGTAAGTAACAGGTCTGCTAAGTGAATTTGGCTTCCTCCATTGACTTCTCTTCTCGTGAAAGGGGATCGTATCATTAGTGGGTTTCACTTACCTTTGCTACTGATTCAGGAATCTTATGTAGCGTCTTTTCTAGAAACACTGAACTGCTAACCAGAGCATACAAAACATTTGTTAGACCAATTCTAGGATACAGTTCACCTGTATGGAACCTGCCGCACGAATCCCAGCGACCAGTTAGGTCCCACAGAGTTGGCCTTCTCCAGGTCCTGTTGACTAAACAATGTCGTTTGGTGGGACCTAGGGGAAGAGCCTTCTCTGTGGCGGCCCCAGCCCTCTGGAATCAGCTCCCCCCAGAGATCAGAATTGCCCCCACCCTCCTCGCCTTTCGTAAGCTCCTTAAAACCCACTTCTGTCGCCAGGCCATGGGAGAACTGAAATATTCCTTTCCCCCCAGGCCTATACAATTTATGCATGGTATATTTGTGTGTATGTTTGATTTTTAATAAGGGTTTTGTAGTTACTTTAATAGATTTATCATATGCTGTTTTATTATTGTTGTTAGCCGCCATGAGTCTACGGAGAGGGGCGGCATACAAACCTAATAAATAAAATAAATAAAAATAAATAAATGAATAAATATCAGACGTTAATACAATCGAGAGAGTGCTGAAATATTTCACAAGAAGAGTCCTTCACTCCTCCTCTCGCAACAAAACACTTTATCCTGTGAGCTGCTTCGAGTCTTCGGAAAAGGGTGCCATAGAAATCTAATTAATAATAATAATAATAATAATAATAATAATAATAATAATAATAATAATAATTTATTATTACTACTACTACTACTATTATTATTATTATTATTATGTGTGTATGTTTAATTATATTATTATTATTATTATTATTATTATTATTATTATTATTATTATTATTTTAATCTGTATGCCACCCCTCTCCGAAGATATAAGTCTAAATGCTATTGCTATAAATACGATAAATGTGATAACTATGAACAAACCCAATTCTGATCACCTGACCATGGGCATGTTGCAACACGGTCATAAGTGTGAAAAACGATCCTAACTCACTTCTCCCACTATTTGTGTAACTTCGGGAGCTGTGGTAAGTCGAGCACTACCCACAGGCAGAATTAAAACTCCCTCTGCAGATAAAATTCTACATTCTTCCCTCCTTCCCACTTGCCCAGGGCTGATTATTGGAGAGACACTGTTTTTATCATTTTTCTCAACTAAACAGCTTGACAGGCACAATGTGACAAGCATCAATACTCATCTTCGCAGCCTGCGTGCAACGGAGGCGAAGCAGAGTCGGCCTGCCTGCCCACAGGTCTACGCGTCCTACGTTTGCCATCCGAGAAAGCGCTAACCACCCTTATTAGCTGCTTCCTTCCATTACAAGGGCTCTGTGCTATTTTCCCGGCTCCCGTTATTATATTCGTTTCATTGTAGTGCTCGGAAGCAGGCTGCCTCCTTTCTGCAACCTGTCACAGCAGCCCCGCAGAGATTTGACACGACCCAGGGACAACAAACAGGGAAGAGGGTTAGAAAGGAAAGATGAAGGGGCCAAAACTGTCTCCCTTGGCTTTCAGGGCAGAGGGCAAATACCATCCCCAAAACGAGTGAACAAAGGGCATTAAGGGAGGAGCAGGGTGCTCCTGGCATAGCTCCATGAAAAGAGGACAAACTATCAATTTTTGATCCAGGTTTAAAGAAACATCACCTGTACTGTATATAACCTGCGAGCTGTTTTGGGATTCTGCATAAGCCCTGAGTTTTAATGCATATCTCAAAAAGGAGAGGTTTAAATTATCGAAGTACAGTGATACCTCGTCTTACAAACGCCTCATCATACAAACTTTTTGAGATACAAACCCGGGGTTTAAGATTTTTTTTGCCTCTTCTTACAAACTATTTTCACCTTACAAACTCACTGCCGCCGATGGGATGCCCCACCTCCAGACTTCGGTTGCCAGCAAAGCACCCATTTTTGCACTGCTGGGATTCCCCTGAGGCTCCCCTCCATGGGAAACCCCACCTCTGGACTTTGCCGGCAACGGAAGTCTGGAGGTGGGGTTTCCCAGCGAGGGGAGACTCTGAAATTGCAGCATCTCAAAAACACAGAGGTCCGGAGGTGGGGTTTCAAGGACTTTGGCAAAAGAGTTGAATTTTGGCCTTGCACGCATTAATCACTTTTTCATTGATTCCTATGGGAAACATTGTTTCGTCTTACAAACCTTTCACCTTAAGAACCTCGTCCCGGAACCAATTAAGTTTGTAAGACAAGGTATCACTGTACAGTGTTCCCTCGATTTTCGTGGGTTCGAACTTCGCGAATAGCCTATACCACGATTTTTCAAAAAATATTAATTAAAAAATACTTTGCGGTTTTTTTCCTATACCACGTTTTTTCCCACCCGATGACATCATATGTCATCGCCAAACTAATAATTTGTGCAAATAAATAACAAAAAAAATAATTATTGTTAATAAATAATTATGTTTATAAATATCAGGATCACTAAATGTCTTATTCAATGGGAAGTACCAGTAATAACGGTGAGTAAATGGTTGTTAAGGGAATGGGAAATGGTAATTTAGGGGTTTAAAGTGTTAAGGGAAGGCTTGTGATACTTTTCATAGCCAAAAATGATGTATTTACTTCCACATCTCTACTTCGCGGAAATTTGACTTTCGCGGGCGGTCTCGGAACGCATCACCCACGGAAATCGAGGGAACACTGTATATGTGGATCAGTGAAGAGCCGCACAGTTTTTTACTAACACACTGTAGGCGTGGCTTATTTTGTGGGTGTGGCTCACCAGCCATGTGACCAGGTGGGAGTGGCTTGGCGGGAAGATGGCTTAAAGGTCATGGGATTGGCTTAAAGGTGACGTCACTCACGTCAAGGGTTTGGGTTAGGGGGCCTGGCCTCTCCTCGCCTCAAGGAGATACAATTTCCCTAGCTGTTTACTATTACTCAACATCCAAAATATACTCTTTAATTCCATGTATGTATGCCCTATGTGTACATACATATTACACACAGGCACACAAAAATATATATTATCTACTCTATAAAGTGTATGTGTATGTACACGCGCACACACAGCTCTTCTAAAATTATACTAATTCAACTCATTTATTGTGATAGGAAAAACATACTCAGAGCCCAGAAGGGAAAAAAAGAAAAGAATTCAAAATGAATTGCGTACCGGACCAAAGTTTTTCTACCAGTTCTGTGTACCTGACCGTACCCGTAGGACCCCATCACTGATGTGGATGCTTTTCTCCTATTTTCCTGCTCCAAAATCCTTAGTAGCGGTCAAACCCAAGTCCAGGGATGACACAATGTAATCCAATTGGGTTCGAGCCTTTTATTTGATTGCAGAATCTTGCCAAACTAAAACTATCATCTTCTAACCTACTAGAGGTAGAGATTAGGGCAGGGCAATAAACAATGGCTGGAAACTAAACAAAGAGAGAAACAACCTGGAATTCAGGAGAAACTTCCTAACAGTGAGGACAATTAACCAGTGGAACAGCTTGCCACCAGAAGTTGTGAGTGCTCCATCTCTGGAGGATTTTAAGAAAAGACTAGACAGCTACCTATCTGAAATAATATAGATTCTCCTTCTTGAGCAGAGGTTTGGACTAGAAGACTTGCAAGGTCTCTTCCATATTCTATTCTATTCTATTCTATTCCTTCACCTAGGTAAAAAAAAACCTTGGACACACATACAACCTGGGAGAAACCCCTCTCAGCAGTAGCGACGGGGAAAGAGATCTTGGAGTCTTGGTGGATAATCAACTAAACATGAGCCAACAATGTGCAGCAGCAACCAAAAAAGCCAATACAATCCTAAGCTGCATCAACAGGGGAATACTCTCCAAGACCAGGGAAGTCTTAATACCACTCTACTATGCCCTGGTCAGACCACACCTGGAGTACTGTGTTCAGTTCTGGTCACCACACTTCAAAAGAGACATTGAAACTCTGGAGAAGGTGCAGAAAAGAGCAACCAAAATGATCAGGGGTCTAGAAACCAAGACTTACGAAGAGAGACTGAGGGAACTGGGCATGGATAGCCTAGAGAAAAGGAGGGCCAGAGCGGACATGATAGCAGTCTACAGGTATACGAGGGGTTGCCATAGAGAGCAGGGGATCACTTTATTCTCCAGGGCACCGGTGGGCCGGACGAGGAACAACGGTTGGAAGCTGACCAAGGAGAGATTCAACCTGGAAATAAGGAAGAACTTCCTGAAGGTCAGAACGATCAACCAGTGGAACAATCTACCAGCGGACGTTGTGAACTCCAATACTCTGGACATTTTTAAGAGGAAATTGGACTGCCATTTGGCTGGGATGCTATAGGGTTCCTGCTTAGGCAGGGGGTTGGACTTGATGACCCGCATGGTCCCTTCCAACTCTAACAATCAATCAATCAATCAGTCAGTCAGTCAATCAATCAATTCTATTCTATTCTAT
The DNA here is from genome assembly GCF_031021105.1 of Erythrolamprus reginae. Classification (NCBI taxonomy): domain Eukaryota; kingdom Metazoa; phylum Chordata; class Lepidosauria; order Squamata; family Dipsadidae; genus Erythrolamprus; species Erythrolamprus reginae. The sequence continues at coordinate 6,281,271 of NC_091954.1, forward strand.
TCTATTCCATCCCATCCCATCCCATCCCATCCCATCCCATCCTTATCCCTACCCTACCCTACCCTACCCTATCCTACTCTATTCTACTTAAGAGCCGGGGGTTGCACAGTGGTTAGAGTGCAGCACTCTTGATCCTATTCTTCTGTGGTCTGAATCAGAGGTGGGCTTCAGCAGGTTCTGACCAGTTCTGAAGGACAATGGACAGCGAAAATGGCGAATCATTAAGGAACCACCCCAATATGGGAGTAAACGAGGAGTGTGGAAGATGGGAGGATACGGAAGTGAAAAATGTATAAAAATGCTACATTCTGTACAGTTTAATTACATTAGAAACACATGGACATTTTCTGTGGTTTCTCTGGTCTCTCTATGCATATTGATTATTGATTATTGATTTTGTTTAAAATAAAGTTTTATTATTTCTGGTCTCCTGGATTTTTCTTACAGGTAAATCCCACCTCTGAGTGCCCTCGCCCTCATCTATTCTCTGCCTCCCAAGTCCCAAATGATTGGGAGCGAATGGGGATTTTTCAGTATCCTTACCCTGCCAAGCCCGCCAAGCCAAGCCCGCCAAGCCACGCCCGCCAAGCCACGCCCACCAAATCACGCCTACAGAACCAGTAGTAAAAAAAAAATTGAATCCTACCACTGGGTCTGAATCCAAAGAGCTGCTCATATCGCCAGTCTCGAAAGGACAGGGCTGCCAGTGCTAATTTCAAACAATAATTTAGCAGTTTAACGTGTATGTTCAAAAGTCATTGGATAGTTTCCCCACCCGCTTCGGGGTTGTTATATCTCAGTCAGTTACTTAACCGTGAAGACATAAAGGATTCAGAAGTCAAGAACTTATGAGAGATACTTCCAATTAAAACGTTCTGCTTCTTAAGCTCCTTGTAACTGTGCACTTTTCCACCAGAGTTACACTTTGAAAATACACATCCGTTGAAAATGTTTCACGGGCAAAGCACTCTCAAAATTGGGGGATAAACAATGCCATGAATTATGAGGTGTAATATACATTGTAACCCTCTAGCAGGGTAAAGTAAAATAAAATAAAGGAGTCTCATTTTTAAATATAGAATAGAATAGAATAGAATATTTCAGCTGTGGTGAAGGGGGCGTTCGCCCAGGTTCGCCTTGTGCACCAGTTGCGACCCTACTTGGACCGGGACTCACTGCTCACAGTCACTCATGCCCTCATCACCTCGAGGTTCAACTACTGTAATGCTCTCTACATGGGGCTACCTTTGAAAAATGTTCAGAAACTTCAGATCGTGCAGAATGCAGCTGCGAGAGCAATCATGGGATTCCCCAAATATGCCCATGTTACACCAACACTCTGCAGTCTGCATTGGTTGCTGATCAGTTTCCGGTTACAATTCAAAGTGTTGGTTATGACCTATAAAGCCCTTCATGGCACCAGACCAGATTATCTCAGGGACCGCCTTCTGCTGCACGAATCCCAGCAACCAGTTAGGTCCCACAGAGTCAGTCTTCTCCAGGTCCCGTCAACTAAACAATGTCGCTTGGCGGGACCCCAGGGGAAGAGCCTTCTCTGTGGCGGCCCCGGCCCTCTGGAACCAACTCCCCCCAGAGATTAGAATTGCCCCCACCCTCCTTGCCTTTCGTAAGCTACTTAAAACCCACCTCTGCCGTCAGGCATGGGGGAATTGAGATCCTCTTTCCCCCTAGGCCTTTACAATTCTGTGCATGGTATGTCTGTATGTATGTTTGGTTTTATAATAAGGGTTTTAACTGTTTTAATATTGGATTGTTATATGCTGTTTTTATTACTGTTGTTAGCCGCCCCAAGTCTACGGAGAGGGGTGGCATACAAATCCAATAAATAAAAAAATAAAATAAATAAATAAATAGAATTGCAAATTGCATTAGTAAGACCACATCTAGAATATTGTATCCAGTTTTGGTCACCCCACTATAAGAAAGATGTTGAGACTCTAGAAAGAGTGCAGAGAAGAGCAACTGAGATGATTAGCGGACTGGAGGCTAAAACGGCGGCAGGAAGTGGGTCTAGTGAAAAGAAGGATCAGGGGAGACATGATAGCAGTTTTCCAATATTTGAGGGGCTACCATAGAGAGGAGGGGGTCAAGCTATTTTCCAAGGCACCTGAAGACCAGACAAGGAATAATGGATGGAAACTGAACAACCTAGAAATAAGTAGAAATTTTCTGACTGTGGGAGCAATCAACCCACGGAACAGAAGTTGCCTTCGGAAGTTATGGGAGCTTCGTCACTGGATGCCTTCAAGGAGAGACTGGGTTGCCACCTGTCAGGAATTGTGTAGGGCGGTGATGGCGAACCTGTGACCTGAGTGTCACAGGTGGCACGCAGAGCCATATCTGCTGACACGCAAGCCGTTGCCCTAGCTCAACTCCAACACCCATGTGTGTGTCAGCCAGCTGATTTTTAGCTCCCACAGAGACTCTGGGAGGGCATTTTCAGCTTTCGGAGGCCCTTCAGGAGGATGGAGAGAGGGCATTTTTGCCCTCTCCAGTCTCCCAGGAAGCCACTGGAACCCGGGGAGGCTGGAAAACGGGCCTACCAGGCCCACCAGAAATTGGGAAATTGGCCGTTCCTGGCCTCCAGGGAGGCGGGGAAAACTGTTTTCACCCTACCCAGGCATGTGGGCACTTGTGCATGCGTGATAGCGCATGCGCACAGGTTTTTGGTACCCAAGGGAATAAAAGGTCGCCATCACTGGTGTAGGGTATGCTTGGGTGGTGGTGAGGGTTTATTTATTTATTTATTTATTTATTTACTTACTTACTTACTTACTTACTTACTTACTTACTTACTTACTTACTTATTAGATTTGTATGCCGTCCCTCTCCGTAGACTCGGGGCGGCTAACAACAGTAATAAACAGCATGTAACAAATCTAATGTTTAAAATTAAAATAATTTTAAAACCCTCATTAAAACCAAACATACACACAAACATACCATGCATAAATTGTATAGGCCTAGGGGGGAAAGGGTAGTTCAGTTCCCCCAAGCCTGACGACAGAGGTGGGTTTTAAGGAGCTTACGAAAGGCAAGGAGGGTGGGGGCAATTCTAATCTCTGGGGGGAGCTGGTTCCAGAGGGTCGGGGCCGCCACAGAGAAGGCTTTTCCCTTGGGTCCCGCCAGATGACATTGTTTAGTTGACGGGACCTGAAGAAGACCGACTCTGTGGGACCTAACCGGTCACTGGGATTCGTGCAGCAGAAGGCGGTCCCGGAGATATTCTTGTCCAATGCCATGAAGGGCTTTATAGGTCATGACCAACACTTTGAATTGTGACCGGAAACTGATCGGCAACCAATGCAGACTGCAGAGGGTTGAACTAGATGACCTGCAAGATCCCTTTCCAAACTCTGTTGATCTGTATTAATCTGTATTAATCTGCATTAATCTGCACTAATCTGTATTAATCTGCATTAATTCAAAGTGTTGGTCATGACCTTTAAAGCCCTACATGGCATTGGACCAGAGTACCTCCGGAACCGCCTGCTACCGCACGAATCCCAGCGGCCGATAAGGTCCCACAGAGTTGGCCTTCTCCGGGTCCCATCGACTAAACAATGTCGTCTGGCGGGCCCCAGGGGAAGAGCCTTCTCTGTGGCGGCCCCGGCCCTCTGGAATCAACTCCCCCCGGAGATTAGAACTGCTCCCACCCTCCTTGTCTTCCGTAAACTACTTAAGACCCACCTATACCGCCAGGCATGGGGGAGTTGAGACACCTTTCCCCCAGGCTTATTATAATTTATGTTTGGCATGTATGTGCTGTTTGGTTTTTAATTATGATAGTTTTTTTAAATATTAGATTTGTGCCAGTATAATATTGTTTTTATCGTTGTTGTGAGCCGCCCCGAGTCTTCGGAGAGGGGTGGCATACAAATCTAATAAATAATAATAATAATAATAATAATAATAATAATAATAATAATAATAATAATAATTATTATTATTATTATTATTAATAATCTGTATTAATCTGCATTAATCTGTATTAATCTGCATTAATCTGTATTAATCTGTATTAGTCTGCCTCCCGCTGGTAAACTTCTGGCCCACTTCTTCTAAACCGGCCACCTCCCGAAGCTGCAGCTCTGCAAAGCCTTTGGGCTTCCCCTCCAGGGCTAAAATGAAAAGGAGTTTCTTTTTCGCCGTGACTTTGAAAAGAATGGCACGGTGATTAACAGCAATATTTTTTTTTAATGAAACACAACTCTTCATCCTTTGCCATCTTCTGACCATCCGGGCCGGTAGGCAGCTCCCTGACAAGTAGAATAATAACGGTCATACATCACTGCCCCTGAAAGTCCAATCATTTAAATCTTCACTCGCTCCAGCCTCTGAGACTCAATTACTTTATTGACACGCAATCTTCATAAGGGGAGAAATATTGTGCATGTAAGGTCACTTGGTTATGAAGACATATTATCATATTATCTGCATGAGGGTTGCAGGGCTAAGACCTGACAGAGCTAATTATAATGGTACATGATAGAGTGCTCAGTGGATATTATTTGCTTGACTGCAGCTAAAGGTGAATGGAGAACCAACATCACTCCAGCTCAGGCAAAAAGGAAGAAGCTTCCAACAAGCAAAGGCAGAGGTGAAATGCTTATTTTATTATTTATTCTATTCATTCGATTTTTAATGCCGCCCTTCTCCTTAGACTCAGGGCGGCTTACAACATGTTAGCAATAGAACTTTTTAAAACAGAGCCAGTCTATTGCCCCCACAATCCGGAACCACCTGCTACTGCACGAATCCCAGCGACCGATAAGGTCCCACAGAGTTGGCCTTCTCCGGGTCCCGTCGACTAAACAATGTCGTTTGGCGGGCCCCAGGGGAAGAGCCTTCTCTGTGGCGGCCCCGGCCCTCTGGAACCAACTCCCCCTGGAGATTAGAACTGCCCCCACTCTCCCTGTCTTTCGTAAACTACTCAAGACTCACTTATGCCACCAGGCATGGGGGAGTTGAGATATTCCTTCCCCCTAGGCCATTACAAGTTATGCATGGTATGTTTGTGTGTATGTTTGGTTTTATAATAAGGGTTTTTAGTTGTTTTATTAATTGGATTGTTACATGCTGTTTTTATCATTGTTGTTAGCCGCCCCGAGTCTGCAGAGAGGGGCGGCATTCAAATCCAATAAATAATAAATAATAATAATAATAATCCGGTTCCTCATTTTACCCACCTTGGAAAGATGGAAGGCTGAGTCAACCTTCAGCCGTTGATGAGATTTGAACCGCTAACCTACAGATCTACAGTCAGCTTCAGTGACCTGCAGTACAGCACTCTACCTGCTGCGCCACCCCGGCGCTAGTTGAAATGTTCCTGGTTCACTCGTGCCTATTGGTCGCGGGAGAGACAGTCGCGAAGGGAGCACGAGGCTCTGCCCACCCGTTCAGATGCTGCCATTTGAAACATAGAAACATAGAAGAGTGACGGCAGAAAAAGACCTTATGGTCCATCTAGTCTGCCCTCATACTATTTCCTGTATTTTTATCTAAGGATGGATATATGTTTATCCCAGGCATGTTTAAATTCAGTTACTGTGGATTTATCAATCACGTCTGCGGGAAGTTTGTTCCAAGGATCTACTACTCTTTCAGTAAAATAATATTTTCTCATGTTGCTTTTGATCTTTTCCCCAACTAACTTCAGATTGTGTCCCCTTGTTCTTGTGTTCACTTTCCTATTAAAAACACTTCCCTCCTGGACCTTATTTAACCCTTTAACATATTTAAATGTTTCAATCATGTTCCCCCTTTTCCTTCTGTCCTCCAGACTATACAGATTGAGTTCATGAAGTCTTTCCTGATACGTTTTATGCTTAAGACCTTCCACCATTCTTGTAGCCCTTCTTTGGACCCGTTCAATTTTGTCAATATCTTTTTGTAGGTGAGGTCTCCAGAACTGAACACAGTACTCCAAATGTGGTCTCACCAGCGCTCTATATAAGGGGATCACAATCTCCCTCTTCCTGCTTCTTATACCTCTAGCTATGCAGCCAAGCATCCTACTTGCTTTCCCTACCGCTTGACTGCACTGCTCACCCATTTTGAGACTGTCAGAAATCACTACCCCTAAATCCTTCTCTTCTGAAGTTTTTGCTAACACAGAACTGCCAATGCAATACTCAGATTGAGGATTCCTTTTCCCCAAGTGCATTATTTTACATTTGAAAACATTAAACTGCAGTTTCCATTGCTTTGACCATTTATCTAGTAAAGCTAAATCATTTATCATATTACAGACGCCTCCAGGAATATCAACCCTATTGCACACTTTAGGTTCTTTTACCCTCTGTGCATGAACAGAATGCTTCGCGCATGCTCCGAGGGTAAAAGAATCAAAATGGCAGCATCTGGGTGGGTGGGAGGAGCCTCGTGCTCCCTTCGTGACTGGCTCTCCAATGACTGGTAGGCACAAGCGAACCGGGAACATTTAACTCCTGCTCAGAGTCTGTAATGTTTCACTGACTAATGTTTTGCAAACGGCATTTTCCAACTCTTTGCTACCTTATTAAAGTACATTGGTACCTCTACTTATGAACTTAATTTGTTCCATGACCAGGTTCGTAAGTAGAAAGGTTTGTAAGAAGAAGCAATTTTTCCCATAGGAATCAACGTAAAAGCAAATAATGCGTGCGATTGGGGAAACCACAGGGAGGGTGGAGGCCCTGTTTCCTCCCAGGAGATTCCCAGAGAGGCCCCAGGGAGGCTTCTCCCCACCTTTTCCAGCCCTGTTTTCTCCCAGGAGATTCCTAGAGAGGACCCACGGAGGCTTCTCCCCACCTTTTTGGCCCTGTTTCCTCCCAGGAGATTCCTAGAGAGGCCCCACGGAGGCTTCTCTCCACCTTTCCGGCCCTGTTTCCTCCCAGGAGATTCCTAGAGAGGCCCCAGGGAGGCTTCTTCCTGCCTTTTCCAGCCCTGTTTCCTCCCAGGAGATTCCTAGAGAGGCCCCACAGAGGCTTCTCTCCACCTTTTCGGCCCTGTTTCCTCCCAGGAGATTCCTGTAGTCATTCCCTCAACGGTGGACGGTTCCAGACTCGAAAAACCACTACACTAGACATGAGGCTAGCATGTGGATATACACACATACACATACACTCATCAACATATCAAGGGAACATTTCTCCCAGTTGGCTTGAAGCAAAGCCTTGTGATCCACAAATGCCTCCCACAATGTTTAACTTGAAATCACGGCTTTCAAGCATCTAAAACATTCCTTATTTTTCTTCCCCGTTTCCCCAGTGCCTATATTTCAAGTTTTCTATTGTACTGATGTTCCTCATTAGGACTGACAGCCCGACTCTGTCTGTTTGAACTATTGGCATAGCATGGAACAGATTATTCTTTGATGCTCTCATTTCCATTTTCCCGCCAGCAACCCCAGCGAAAATTGAGGGTGGGAGCAGCAACGTGGAGAATTAGTCTTCACTTGCGGTGTTACTGTCTCCATCTCACAATGGCATGAACTGAATGTGCCAATTAACCGACTTGCTATGTATTAATTTATTTCCCTACGTTTGGGTTTCTCTTTAAAAAAAAAAAGAATATTGAAATGGATGATTTTTCCCACATTCTGTTCCAGGGCCTAGCATTTACTCGCCTGAAGGAACAATGCTATTAGGCCCGCGATGTATTTATATTTTAAAATCGTATTGGAAACTCAAAGACGTCTTGCCTTTACTGCTGCTATTTACCGGTTACAAGCCGTGAAGGGGCTGCAGAATTTTTTACTACCACCCTTTGGGCGTGGCTTATTTTGTGGGTGTGGCTTGTCAGCCATGTGACCAGGTGGGAGTGGCTTGATGGTCATGTGACTGGGGGTGGCTTAAAGGTCATGTGACTGGCTTAAAGGTGGCCAACTTGATGTCAAGGGTTTGGCCTCTCCTCGCCTCAAAGAGATACAATTTTCCTATCTATTTACTATTACTGAACATCCAAAATATACTTTCTAATTCTATGTATATGTGCCACATGCGTACATACATATCACACACAGACACACACCAATATACATTATCTACTCTATAAAATGTATGTTTAAGTACACACACACACAGCTCTTCTAAAATTATACATATTCAACCTCATTTACTGCGATACGAAAAACATACCCAGAGCCCAGAAGGGGAAAAAGAAAAAAAAATTAAAATGTTTCTACCAGTTCTGCGTAATTGACTGGACCCGTAGGAGCCCAACACTGGTTACAATAAATATAGAAACATAGAAGATTGATGGCAGAAAAAGATCTCATGGTCCATCTAGTCTGCCCTTATACTATTTCCTGTATTTTATCTTACAATGGATCTATGTTTATCCCTGGCATGTTTAAATTCAGTTACTGTGGATTTACCAACCACGTCTGCTGGAAGTTTGTTCCAAGGATCTACTACTCTTTCAGTAAAATAATATTTTCTCACGTTGCTTTTGCTTTTTATTAATATTGCTTCTTCATTGCTTATTTGACCCCTATGACAATCATTAAGTGTTGTACCACATGATTCTTGACAAATGTATATTTTATTTTATGTACGCTGAGAGCATGTGCACCAAGACAAATTCCTTGTGTGTCCAATCACACTTGGCCAATAAAAATTCTATTCTATTCTATTCTATCTTTCCCCCAACTAACCTCAGATTGTGTCCCCTAGTTCTTGTGTTCACTTTCCAATTAAAAACACTTCCCTCCTGAACCTTATTTAACCCTTTAACATATTTAAATGTTTCAATCATGTCCCCCCTTTTCCTTCTGTCCTCCAGACTATACAGATTGAGTTCGTGAAGTCTTTCCTGATACGTTTTATGCTTAAGACCTTCCACCATTCTTGTAGCCCGTCTTTGGACCCGTTCAATTTTGTCAATATCTTTTTGTAGGTGAGGTGTCCAGAACTGAACACAGTACTCCAAATGGGGTCTCACCAGGGCTCTATATAAGAACGTTCTAAGTTCCTCCATGTCTAAAATTGACAACAAAAGACATCTAAACTCCCTGTGGCTAAACAGAATACGATCAAGACCGATTTGGATGAATTTACCCATCTGTAGCACTCCGGATTGCTTTAATTTTGCTGTGTATCTCTTTAGATGACAAACTCTGTGTCAATTTCTTCAGAAATACGTATGAAATAAATGTAGTTTTGCGGAAGAAGAATAAGATCAATAAATGGAATGATTTTTTTTTATCATCTAGCCAAGATGAACTATCTTTTGTTGTGAAATGCCTTATGCTTTTGTCATTCACATTTTATTTTGTCTCTTCTTCTGCATCCTTTCTTTAATGGTTCTATTGGATTATTTATTTAATATTAGTGCACGGTGAGTTGTTGTAGACTCACTCTTAGGGGGGTCAAAAGAATTTGTGTTGCTATTCTTCTCCCACCGTTCAAAACACCTTTTCACATCTTGAATAAAGGCTAAAGATATCTAAAGATAGATGGGTTTTTCTTTTGGCAAATGGTAAATATCTTCTTAATTACTAGCAACAGTGGGTTGCTAACTCTGTTTAACTTGTGACATTTCAAAAGATGTCTGAACCCCCCCTCTGCCATTTTCTTAGAGAGCCTAAAAAGGTTTGCTTTTTAAAAAAACTAAAATTGTCTTCACTTACAGCAAGTCAATCTCACGCTCTTATGCAGCAAACAAAGAGATTTGTGCGGATTTTAATTTCCCCCCCTTTTGCTAGTCTTTGTGTGTGCCACTCAGCAAAAACAGCCAGTCAGTCAGTGATTAAAACAACAGAACTTCTCAAAGCCATAAATCTCCATCTAATAAAAATGGGCTGTTTATTTAAACTTTGGTTTGTCATGATGGCCTTTTGGACCGAGACTTCAGAGCACCGATTTTGGCAAGAAAAAAAAAATCTTTGGATGAACAAAACCCATGAGTTGAAAAATACAGCAGGGAACCAACTACATATGTAGCTTTTAAAGTGACTACATGGAATGTTGCTGATGGGAACACAAAAGGAAGCATCACCCCCTCGGGCCTCAAAGTTGTTTTATTAAAGGAAATATGAGGGCTAAAGAGGAAACAAATGTTAATGTCATATCCTAACCATGAAACCTCCCTCCCCTCCTGAATCTGGGCTGTCAATAACGTTGAAGCTAATAAGAGAAGACTCGCATCTCTAGGCCTGATTTGGAATACGGAATGTAGGACATTTGGAATTAAGGAGAAGCTTCCTTAACAGTGAGAACAATCAACCAGTGGAACTTCTTGCCTTCAGATGTTGTGGGTGCTTCATCACTGGAGTTTTTAAAGAAGGAATTGGAAAAATATTTGTCTGAGTTATCGAAGCGTGGAACTCATTGCCGGACTCAATTGTGTCAACCCCTAACCCCCAACATTTCTCCCTTAGACTCTCCATGATTGACCTCTCCAGGTTCCTAAGAGGCCAGTAAGGGGCGTACATAAGTGCACTGGTGTGCCTTTCGTCCCCTGTCCAATTGTCTTTCCTTTCTCTCACTCATCATATATATTCTCTTCCTTTCATATATCCTCTCCTCTAAGTTCACTTTACCCTTATATATATTACTACATGTCTATTTTTCTTCCTATGTATTTGTGTATTGGACAAATGAATAAATAAATAAAATAAATGAAATGGCATGGGGCCATTGTGCAGGGGTAGGCCGGTCCGGAATGCCGTTCCAGGGGTGGAAATGGAGCGTGTAGCCTAGGTCCATTTCCGCCGGGCGTGCACGGGCTGTACAGGTGCAAACAGAGTGATTCCGGTACAAATGACCGTTTTTCTTGCTTCTCTGCCTGCGCGGAAGCAAAAAAAAGGGCAATTTTTGCCCAAATCTCACTGTCGCAAGGACATCCACACGTGAATCTCGCTGCGGTGCCTAGAGCGGCAGCTGGGGACCAACAAGAACAGCAGCTTGCCCGAGCTCTGGCCGTGTGGCTTGCTTTTTGCTCTCCCAAACCCACAGTATGGAGAGAACAGAACAAACCGCGCAGCTGGAGCTCAGGGTCGGATGGCCTCTCTCCGCGCTGCATGACATCTTCCTCCCAATGCAAGACCAGAGAGAAAGGTAAGACTCACGGCAGGGGAAGTACCGAGTGTTCTGTCTGGGTTCCCCCAGACCTCAACACCAACTGGAAAAAACAGCCAGACACTCTGGTAAAAGCCAAAAGTATTTTATAGCTGGAAAAAATAAACACAGAGGAAAACCTGTTCTTCCCAACAGACAGGCTATAATACGTTACAGCAGAGTCCTGATGTCCAGACAATACAGCAAGCTTCTTGCTGGCACACCCACCCCAAGGTTTCAATAGTCAAAGGCACAAACCAGGATTCCAAGACGCCAAAGTTCACAGCCAGGTCCCAAGACTCTCAAAGATAAAACTCCACAAGCCAGGAAGGGTGGGTCTGCCTTTTAGCCTTTCCAAAGAGCACCACACCCAAACCCAGCTGTTGCCTCTTTAATGCTGAAAGTACTTAGCCAATTGATTCCTTCTCTGAGTAGCTCTTCTCTGTCGCAGATCAATTATGGCCTGTGCATTTTCCTCTAAGGAATCCAGGCTGCTTGCTGGGGAGAGCTCCCTCTGGTGGGACTCTGGCTGTCCTCCCTCTTCTTCAGCCTGGGATTCCTCCTCCTCGTCTGCCTGCACCTCCTGTTCCTCAGCCTCTCCCTCTGAGCTGGAAACCGACAGAAGATCAGCCGTTCCCTGAGGGTCCTCAGACGGAACCACAACACCGAGTAGGGAAGCTGGGCTGCAAATGGCAGGAGGGGCACTGGGTGGGGAAGCCGGACCGCAAGTGGCAGGACAATTGTCGGGCGGGATAGCTGGGCCGTGAACAGCAGGATGGGCACGGGGCAGGGTAGCGCACACTCCCAGCCATGTTCTGCTGGCATCAGGAATGGTAGCCTGTCACTGCAAGTGTGCCAGTCAGGCGAAGCCATATTGGAAAGCACGCAAGGCATTGCCCTATCAGTTCCAGCTGATTTTTGGCCTTGAGAAAGGCCGTTTCATCCACCAGAGGCTTCAGGTTTGCCCGTTGGGCTATTTTTCGCATTCCGGGGCATCAGGAAGCTTCCCGGAAGCCTCTGGAGTGCAAAAAACAGCACAATGGGCAAACCAGAAATCTTTTTTTTTGAACTTCCTGTTTCTCCATTTGCCCATTTTTTCACCATCTCAGGCTGCAGTGAGGCCTGTACACATGCGTGGGATGGAGGGGATTGTGGCACATGCGCAGGGACTGCGCATGCTTGGGGTAGGAGGGAATGGGTGTGGGCACGTGAGCGCATGGTAGCCTGCGCTGTACAAGTAGTCCCTGAGTTACAAGGGTTCATTTAGTGACCATTCAAAGTGACAGCGGCACGGAAACAAGTGAATTTGTGACCATTTTTCCCAGCTTAAGACTTTTGTAGCCTCCCCATGATCACGTAATCAAACTTCAAAGGCTTGGCAACTCACTCATACCATTACTGTGTCCCAGGGTCATGTGAATCCCTTTCGGTACCCGCTGACCAGCAAAATCGATGGGGAAGCCGGATTCACTTAACAACCAGGTGACTCATTTATCAACCATAGTGATTCACTGTCATAAGTCAAGAGCTACTTGTACTACACACAACCAATTAAACCATATACAGTGGTACCTCTACTTATGAACCTAATTGTAATGTAACTTTTTTTTCAGCCCTAACTAGCTGCTAACGATCCTCCCAGCTCTTACCGGCTTGCAAGCTCTTTTGTTGTTTTTCTCTGCAAATAATGTTTTCCAAGCCCTAAGTCTTTGCGGTTTTTTTTTCATTGCTCTACTTGCTCTGAATACGTTTCTTTCCAGCCCTAACCAGGTGCTAACAATGTTCCCAGCTCCTAGCTGCTTGCAAGCTCTTTCATTGTTACTCTCTGCAAAGAATACTTTCAAAGCCCTAAGTCTTTGCAGGTTTTTTTCATTGCTTTAGTTAATCAGAATGTTTTTTTTCCACCCCTAACCAGGTGCTAATGATGTTCCCAGCTCTTAGGAGCTTGCAAGCTCTTTCATTGTTACTCTCTCCAAATAAGGTGTCTTTTTTTAAAGCCCTAACCAGGGAATAAAATAATGTGCTGAATTTGACCAGATTAAGAACACTACCCAGATGAATATCTGGTGGGCAGACTTTCCACCCCTATTTTCCTGCCCCCAAACTGTTCTGCCGGGCTCTCTGGTAGGAGCCTCCTGAAAATTCAAGGGTACAAATTTCAGACACACACACGTTTGAAAATTCAAAACAATGTTCTTTATCCCAAAATTCAAAATAAACTAAGCACTCTTTTTGTATTGCAAAGAGCATTTGTCCCCAAACAACTGGGTAGTCTGTACAATTTCCCTTAAGCAGTCATTAAGTACTTAGCTAGCAGCTGTGAAGAAACTTCACACCCCTTCTTCTTCCAACGAATGAGAAACACACACGCGTTGCTCTGCTTTGTTTTCAAAGGCATGAAAAATCAACGAACAAAGTCCAGAAACCAGCAACACAGGATTCCTGACGAACCACGATCAAATACTCTTCCACAATGGCCAAACCTACATGCTGCTATTTATAGCAGCAGCCCTAATTACTGGAGCCCCACCCAAACACAGGTGGCCGCTCTTATCTCCTGTAATATGTCCTTACTTGGTCTCTTCTACGCATAATTCTGCGCTTGCGTGGATCCAAAACGTCATCATCTGAATCAATGGAAGATAAGGGAGATTGACTGCCTGGGCTGTGTGCCAAGCCCCCCTCTTCCAAGTTACTCCCACCTTCTTCTTCGTCCGAGGAAACTAAACTCTGAACTGACTCTGTCGGCAATGACACAGGCCTCTGATATGTTGAAGTTTCCCCTGCATCCACCTCCACATTCCCTGGGGCAGGAGCTGGGCCAGAGCCAACCACAACAAAAACTAAAGTGCGTCTTATACTCTAGTGCGTCGTATACTCCAAAAAATGTGGTATTTGTTTTTCCAGTTAGGGGGCAAATATTATTCTTGCACAGGATCATTTCCATGATGTGACATAGGAGCACGAGCGAGCAAAGTGAGCACTGGTGCGCAAAATATGTGCTTCCATCGTGATGCCAACTCATAGGGAAAGTAAGTGGAACCCATCCTGGCCTGAAGCTAAATATCCCTTTAAGAGATGAAACTTCCTGCTGTGGGAATCTTCCAGTTTCCTTTTTGAACAAATTATTAAGCAGTTGTTTTGTTTCATTCCAATGAACTCAGATATTCTACTAAGACAAATATTATGGCTTATTTAAAGATGTTACTTGGGCCTTGTTCAATACCGTGTCTTCCCCCCCCCCTTGCTTAGATCTAATATTTAATTTACAATATCGAAAACAAGGCAATGTTTTTTTTTAATTGTATTTATTTATTCGGTTGGTACGCTGCTGCAGTAATCAAGCTGGAGTTTTGGCAATTCACAATCTTAATAGCAACAAAGAACGAGAGATAATAACCATGATGTAACTAACTGGTAAATAATATAAATTACATTAATCCTTTACTTCCTCGTTTGGTTTACTGGGTTTTATACGGGTCTCCAGCCCAGAGAGATTAAAATGTATCATATGCAACTGTGTTTTAAAAAGTAACACTAGGCACATACAGTGGTACCTCTACTTACGAACTTAATTCGTTCCGTGACCAGGTTCTTAAGTAGAAATGTTTGTAAGAAGAAGCAATTTTTCCCATAGGAATCAATGTAAAAGCAAATAATGCCTGAAATTGGGGAAACCACAGGGAGGGTGGAGGCCCTGTTTCCTCCCAGGAGATTCCTAAAGAGGCCCCACGGAGGCTTCTCCCTGGTTTTTCTGGTTACATTTTCGGAGGCTCAGGTTTGTGAGTGGAAAATGGTTCTTGAGAAGAGGCAAAATAATCTTGAACACCCGGTTCTTATCTAGAAAAGTTTGTAAGTAGAGGCGTTCTTAGGTAGAGGCACCACTGTATTCAATGGTCCCCTTGCTCTCCTTCAACTCTTCAGGTTGGACTAGAAGACTACCTGTAGTTCCATTGGTCAATTATCAAGTCCCACAATGAAAGTAAATACTGAAAAGGGCTGATGCGCATGAACAGATTGTCTCAGCACTAGTGTTGGGCGAACTGAAACTGCAATATTATTACTATTATTTATTCAATTTGTATACTGCCCCTCTCCAAGGACTCGGAGCGGCTTCCAACAACAGTACAATTTACAAATCCAATATTAAAACCAGAACATATTAAGAAACCCTTATTGAAAACAATCACACAATTCAGCAAAACTTACATAACGTGGGACAGTGGAGGAATCAATTTCCCCATGCCTGGTGACATAGGTGGGTTTTCAAGAGTTTGCGGAAGGCAAGGAGGGTGGGGGCAGTCCTAATCTCCAGGGGGAGCTGATTCCAGAGGGCTGGGGCCGCCACAGAGAAGGCTCTTCCCCTGGGTCCCGCCAAGCGACATTGTTTTGCCGACGGAACCCGGAGAAGGCCGACTCTGTAGGACCTAATCGACCACTGGGATTCGTGTGACAGAAGGCGGTCTCGGAGGTAGTCTGGTCCAATGCCATTTAGGACTTTATAGGTCATAACCAACACTTTGATGCGATGCTTTTAGAAATGTAGACTTTTATCCAGAATGTATACACAAACATTCATTTCATCCATAATGCAGATATCTCATTGGATTTTGTTTGACATTTTCTTTCTTTAGCTAACTTATAAAAGGTTAAATTATAGAATGTATTAAGCTAGACTGGTTTACAAGATATCCACTTTAATATTTATCCTAAGGTCTTGATTTCCAAAGCAGTTATCATGGTTAAAAATGTATTCTACATTTTTTTTGTGTGCTTCCCTTTGCCAATTTTGTAAGCTTTCATTTTGTGACTTTAAGAAGTGTGGTTTTGCTTAAGTTGCAAACATTGTGGCCTTTTGCCACACCTCTGTTTTGGCACACTTGTGCAACATTGTGGTTCTTAATAGGGCTTTAAAACTTTTTCTAAGTTGATCTCTGACATGACTTCAAAATGCCATTTTTTTTAACATGTGTAAATATGCTAAATTTAATATAAATCTGAAAGATAAAGTAATGCCTGTGGAAATTCAAGAACTGTTCCGAAGATTGGATCCCTTTCCAATCTGATGCCTTTGTTGTATCATTTTACATGTTTCATTTACGCTTGGTTTGATCTTTGAAACATCGCTAAAGTACTTTTTAGCCAATCCTTTTAAGATTTTAATGATATAATAAAGGAATACATTTACAGGGAAGAAATCTTTTTTTTATCATCATTGTATTCAAGGTCTTCCCAGATGAAATTCTGCAGAAACTGAAATGAAAATCTGAGATTTTATTCCCTCTGGAATGAATCCCTGGAATACATATCTTAATTCTGTTCCATGCTGATATCAGAATACATTATAAATAAATAATATTTTGCCAGTGGGTTTTAAAAGTGGTGTAGCTGAACAAAGCATTCTGGGTAAAGCCTATTTCACTAAAACCTCTGGCAGGGAGTTTCTATGGATCTAAATCTTAAACCTTCTCTGTGGTGGCCCCGGCACTCTGGAATCAACTCCCCCCAGAGATTAGAACGGCCCCCACCCTCCTTGTCTTTTGCAAACTACTCAAGACCCACCTTTGTCACCAGGCATGGGGGAGTTAAGATATTCCTTCCCCTAGGCCATTACAAGTTATGTATGGTATGGTTGTGTGTATGTTTGGTTTTTATAATAAGGGTTTTTAGTTGTTTTATTAAATTGGATTGTTACATGTTGTTTTTTATCATTGTTGTTAGCCGCCCCGAGTCTGCGGAGAGGGGCGGCATACAAATCCAATAAATAAATAAAATAATAATAATAATAATAATAATAATAATAATAATAATAATAATAATAATAATGTGTTGAGCTCCTACGACTATGGTCAGGTACGCTGAACCGGTAGAAAAAAAAATGATTTTTTTTCTTTTTTTCCCTTCTGGGCTCTGTCTATTTATTTATTTATTTTATTTAATTGGACTTGTATGCCGCCCCTCTCTGTGGACTCGGGGCGGCTCGCAACATATACCAAAATACATAACAATAGTTTGTCCAATTAATATACTAAAAACAATTCTTAGATTTCTAATTTAAAAACATTCATTCACATTTATACAGTAATCATGCTAACAACATTTCGTTGGACAGGGGAAGTTCTAATGTCCCCAGGCCTGCCAGCAAAGATATGTTTTTAGACTCTTTCGAAAGGCAAGGAGGATGGGGGCAGTGCGAATCTCCAAGGGGAGCTGATTCCAAAGGGCTGGGCCCCCCACAGAGAAGGCTCTTCCCCTAGGTCCCGCCAGCCGACACTGTTTGGTCGACAGGGCCCTAAGGAGACCAACTCTGTGGGACCTCACCGGTCACTGGGATTCGTGCAGCAGAAGGTGGTCTCGGAGATAATCTGGTCCTATGCCATGTAGGGCTTTATAGGTCATAACCAACACTTTGAATTGTGTCTGGAAACCGATCAGCAGCCAATGCAGTCCACGGAGTGATGACGAAATTTGGGCATGCCTTGGAAGGCCCATAACCACTCATGCAGCTGCATTTTGGACGATTTGAAGTTCCCGAACGCTCTTCAAAGGTAGCCCCATGTAGAGAGCATTGCAGTAGTCGAACCTCGAGGTGATAAGGGCATGAGTGACCGTGAGCAAAGACTCCTTGTCCAAATAGGGCCGCAATTGAAACTGTGTTTTTCCTATTGCAGTAAATGAGCTTGAATGCGTATAATTTTAGAAGAGCTGTGCGTACGTGTGTTTGTGTACATACACATAAAGTTTATATAGTACATAATGTATATTTTTGTGTGCCTACATGTAATATGTATGTACACAAATGTCATATATACATAAAATTAGATAATATATTTTGGATGTTCAGTAATAGTAAATAGATAGGGAAATTTTATCTCTTTGAGGCGAGGAGAGGCCAGGCACCCTAACCCAGGCCCTTGACGTGAGTGATGTCAAGTTGCCCACCTTTAAGCGAGTCACATGACTCGCTTAAAGCCACCCAGGTCACATGATTGTCAAGCCACTCCCACATGGTCACATGGCTGACAAGCCACACCCACAAAATAAGCTACGCCCACAGTGTGGTAGTAAATTTTTTTTGCAGCCCTTCAATGCCTAAATCCAATATTTGAGGGGCTCTCCCTCCTCCTCCTCCTCTTCTTCTTTCTCTTTCTTCCTTTTCCTCCTCCTCCTCCTTGGAAGAAAATATGCTTCATGTTGCTTCTCTTAATAAAACTATTTCTGTGGTTGGTTTGAGGGTTTGTTGGCCCACGAGTCAAATGGTCAGGACTTGGCAAAACGCAAACAGTTTGCAAACATGGTGTTCGGAAACTTCAGATCGTGCAGAATGCAGCTGCGAGCGCTATCATGGGCTTCCCTAGGTATGCCCATGTTACTCCAACACTCCGCAGTCTGCATTGGTTGCCGATCAATTTCCGGTCACAATTCAAAGTGTTGGTTATGACCTTTAAAGCCCTTCATGGCATTGGACCGCCTCCTGCTGCATGAATCTCAGTGACCGATTAGGTCCCACAGAGTGGGCCTTCTCCGGGTCCCGTCAACTAAACAATGTCGGTTGGCGGGCCCCAGGGGAAGAGCCTTCTCTGTGGCGGCCCCGACTCTCTGGAACCAGCTCCCCCCAGAGATTAGAACTTCCCCTACCCTCCTTGCCTTTCGTAAACTCCTTAAAACCCACCTTTGTCGTGAGGCATGGGGGAACTGAAATAGCTCCCCTGGGCCTATACAATTTATGTATGGTATGCTTGTATGTATGTCTGCTTAATAATGGGTTTTTAAAAATATCTTAAATTGTAAATTATTAGATTTGTTATAAACTGTTTTTATTGTGTTGTGAGCCGCCCCGAGTCTACGGAGAGGGGCGGCATACAAATCTAATAAACATAAACATAATATAAACTTCTGAGGAAACAGCTCCAGAAAGAGACTTGCCACACAACATATCTCCATCCAAAACATCTCCAAATATACTACAAAATACACACGAAACATTTTACTTTCTCTTCTCAATGGTTGGTCTGGTTCAAAACATAAATCATGCTGGGCTCCTTTGCAGCGTGTCAAATTAATCCCAGCAAATGTATATAGCCTTAAAGCCGGCCTCATCCTCCTCAAAATAACACCCATATTTCTTAACCCACCAAGTCAGCAGTTCTCCAAAGCCATCCAAATGTTAAATAAATAACATATGTGAGCATAAACTAACTCTACTCAGCTTCGTTTTATGAATTCTTTTTTTTTTTGCTTTCTAATTTATTGAGCTCCATCCTTAATCACATGAGGGGGTGCTATCTACAGGAGATAAAAGCAAAAAAAGAGCTAAAAGTTTGGGTTGTTTTGATCGCCTTCTTATATTACCAATTTTTCAAAGCTCCTCGTCCCCTTAAAAAAAAAGAAAATACTAAGGTTAACCACAAAATAGCACAGCATTGTTTTTTCAGGGGACACGTCTATCCATCACTAAGACAAACTAGCAGGGTCTTGGATTCTGCTATTACCCTGACCTCTGCCTTTCTTTCACTCGTTTGAATAATTTTGGGGTGACGTATCCTGTCCGAACTCATCCACTGATCACTCTCCTAAATTGAGCGCTACAATCCATCCATCTGACACAGTGCTGCATTTCAAGACCCCATTTCCTATCTGTCCAAATCATTTCCTTCTTCCTGCTTCTATATATAAAAAAATTAATGGACGCAATGTTTTTGTAGCCCATCCCTGTTTGACGCATTAATCAAAGTTTGTGGCAATCTGGAGTTTTTCTCCAAAGTTTGGGGAATGGTTGGAAAAGGAAATCTCTGTCCTCCTCTTTATCTGTAACACTTCTAAAATCTGGAATATTATTATTATTATTATTATTATTATTATTATTATTATTATTATTATTATTATGTCAATACAACACAGCAAACGAGATCACTATGCTGGATTTCGTATTTCATCACCAGTTGGGCGCTTCCCAAGCACCTAAGACTGCGTGATGTAGCGGCGAATTATTTGTGCTGTTCCCAGTAAAGTGGCCTTTTGCAAGTGACAGATGGAGATTTTGTCAATTCCGATGGTTTTCAAATGTCCGCTGAGATCCTTTGGCACTGCGCCCAGCGTGCCAAGTACCACTGGGACCACTTTCACTGGCTTATGCCAGAGTCGTTGCAGCTTGATTTTTAGATCTTCGTATTTTACTAATTTCTCTACCTGCTTATCCTCAATTCTGCTGTCTCCTGGGATTGCGATGTCGATGATCCATACTTTCTTTTTCTCCACAATCACAATGTCTGGTGTGTCTTGCTTCAGTCTGAAGTCAGAAGTCCCACAGAAGTTTTGCTTGCTCATTTTTGACCACTTTTTCGGTTTATGGTCCCACCAGTTCTTTGCCACTGGTAAATGGTAGTTCCGGCACAAGTTCCAGTGGATCATCTGTGCCACAGCATTATGTCTATGCTTGTAGTTGGTCTGTGAGATCTTTTTACAGCAGCTGAGTATGTGATCAATTGTTTCATCTGTTTCTTTACAGAGTCTGCACTTTGGATATTATTATTATTATTATTATTTTTATTATTATTATTATTGTTGTTGTTGTTATTATTATTATTATTATTATTATTGTTATATACAACACAGCAAACAAGATCACTATGCTGGATTTCGTATTTCATCACCAGTCGGGCACTTCCCAAGCACCTAGGACTGCGTGATGTAGCGGCGAATTATGTTTGCCGATCCCAGTAAAGCGGCCTTTTGCAATTGACAGATGGAGATTTTGTCAATTCCGATGGTTTTCAAATGTCCACTGAGATTATTATTATTATTATTATTATTATTAATTTATTTATTATTATTTATTAGATTTGTATGCCGCCCCTCTCTGAGGACTCGGAGCGGCTCACAACAAAATACAATATCACAAATCCAATATGTTAAAATGATAAATCATTGAAGTATATATGAAATTAATTTGTTAATTGGGAAAAAAAGCATGTACTAATTGATACACTTGAGAAAAATTATAGGCTGGTGTATAATTAATATTATAAATATAGTGACTTTAATGCTAATTTTAATTTAATACTACTATTATTAATGTAATTTTCTTCGATTTTCTTCTGTACTTACTATTGTGTTTTCTTTTTTTTTAAGTGGAAAATTAATTAAAAAATATTTTTTGAAAAAACAAGCCATCCTCTTGAACTCCCAGCACAGTAGAGAGAATATTGCTCTTTGAAACACAGCAGCAGGAGAAAAACCTTTGTTCTATCAGCATCCATGAAACTGGCATATATATATATATATAAAACCCTACACAGGTATTTGCTAAATTGGGTCTTTTCAGGAAACATTAGGCACAACTGGGGGAAAAAAAGAAAGAAAAAAAAGGAGAGAAAAGGTTGCTTGAGGCCCTTTCCTAGTAGCAGATATGTCAAAGGGGGCTTTCAGTAGTAATTTGGGAGGTTTGCGCCTGTGGGAGTCACTGCTGTGATTTCAAAATAGAATTATCCGATGCTATGTGATTTCTTGAATCATTAGTTTCCCATCCTCTCTTCCTTATATCTCCCACCTCCCTCTCTCTCTCTTTCTTATCTTGTACAAATGCTACCATAAAGGCCATAGAAGAAGAAGAAGAGGAAGAAGGAAAGTCCCCAAGGGAACCAAATATCGCCGGCTTCCTTCCTCATCAATATCCAAAGAGAACTAACTGTAATTATCTGATTAAACTACCCAGTGATTAACTTTGGGTGCCTATTGGGGAAACAGTGAATTTATTCAGGCACGTTCGCTGGTGGCGTATCCCTGTGTAGGTAATCTACTTTAAGAAGCTAATGTTGCCTAAATTGTCCATTGATAGTTGGAAAATATTAATCTATTCTACCTGCGTGCTGGTTGCGGATGGCGTTACAGAACGTTGGCTAGAAAAATGGATCTCCAGCTTGCCTCTCATGCGGAGATTAATAGGAGAATACGATTTTGTTTTAACTACGAGGGTCGCCCAGAAAGCAATGCACCACATTTTTTTTCTCAGCCTACAGTAATGGTACGAATGCGAAACTTCAGATATACATTATTTGAAGTGTCAGGAGTGCGTGTGTAAATTTTGCATTTCTTCCGACAGATAGCGTAGCTGCAGCAGTGTTTTGAAATGGCGCCTGCAAGTGATGCACGTGTCGTCATTGTATTTCTCACTGCAGAGAAAGAAACTGTTGGGAACATTCACAAACGTTTGTGTACAGTTCATGGAGAATGTGCAGTCGACAGAAGTATGGCTAGTTGTTGGGCACAGAGGAAGAGGCCATTAGAAGATGGTTCAGTAGTGCAGAAATGACTTAGTGACCAGAACAAGGAGTGGTACCCACAGGGCATACCCGCCCTTGTGTCTCTCTGGAGGAAGGCCATAGAACCGGATGGAGATTACATGGAAAAATAGGGAGTGTAGAAGAAACATTATTCTTTCTTGTGTGTAAGTTTCATTGTGTTCAATAAATAATTGTTGAAGAAAAAACATGTGGTGCATTACTTTCTGGGCGAGCCTCATATGTATGCCACGCAGGGTTATTTACAAATGAAACGGGGAGCCATATAAATTTTAAAAAAACAAGTAATGTTTAATAGTACCATGGTACCTCTACTTACGAACTTAATTCATTCCATGAACAAGTTCTTAAGTAGAAATGTTTGTAAGAAACAGCAATTTTTCCCATAGGAATCAATGTAAAAGCAAATAATGTGTGCGATTGGGGAAACCATAGGGAGGGTGAAGGCCCTGTTTCCTCCCAGGAGATTCCTAGAGAGGCCCAATGGAGGCTTCTCCCTGCCTTTTCCGGCCCTGTTTTCTCCCAGGAGATTCTTAGAGAGGCCCCACGGAGACTTCTCCATACCTTTTCTGGTCCTGTTTCCTCCTAGGAGATTCCTAGAGAGGCCCCACGGAGGCTTCTCCCCGCCTTTTCCAGCCCTGTTTTCTCCCAGGAGATTCTTAGAGAGGCCCCATGGAGACTTCTCCATACCTTTTCTGGCCCTGTTTCCTCCCAGGAATCTCCTGGGAGGAAACAGGCCTAGAGAGGCCTCATAGAGGCTTCTCCCCACCTATTTTGGCCCTGTTCCTCTCAGGTGATTCCTAGAGAGGCCCCAAGGAGGCTTCTCCCTGCCTTTTCCGGTTACAGTTTCGGAGGCTTGGGTTTCTAAATGGAAAATGGTTCTTGAGAAGAGGTAAAAAAATCTTGAACACCCGGTTCCTATCTAGAAAAGTTTGTAAGTAGAGGCGTTCTTAGGTAGAGGTATCACTGAATTCTTGTATTATCAAAAGCATCACTTCAGACAAACCAATTTGTTCGGGATAATGATTTAAGATAATCTATTTTTCACTGATCATTACACCAAGGAATTTCCTCTTCCCCAATCCCAGGAACAAAAGGGGCGGTGGGGGGGAATTCCCCCCCCCCTTTATTTGATTATTGAGGATTTACTAAATTCGTGCAGGCCATTCTGAATTGAGAATGTGTGTACTTTTTCATTGCTATTTCTCTCTCTCTCTTCCTCCCTCCCTCTCTCTTTTCTTACTATCTATCATCTCTCTCTCAGCCATCCATCCATTTATCTCTTTATCTCTATCGTCTATCATCTACATATTATGTGTAATGTAATGTATATATGTATTATCTATCTATCTATCTATCTATCTATCTATCTATCTATCTATCTATCTATCTATCTATCTATCAGATATCTTCAAGTTGTCAAGGCTGGGAAACACTGCTCTACCCCATCAGCCATGTCAGGGTAATGCAGATTTAAAGCTGACTATCCACTGTAAGTCTCTGGGCCAGGATAATAAACTGAGGATGAGTCAGCAGGGTTATTGTCACTTTAAGAAGCTACCTATGTAATGGAGGCCATGAGAAGGCATCTCCCTCTCCTTGTATATCTCTCTCCTCTTTGTGTTCTATCTGCATTGTAATTCTCTGTGTAGTGTTGAAGATTGATTGCTTACCTGGTAAGTGCCTACCAGGTGTATGTAGTATATACATGCCTTGTATATAAGTCAGTGTTTGTAAAACAAACCTCTGTATACTATCTATCTATCTATCTATCTATCTATCTATCTATCTATCTATCATCAATCTATTCTTCCTGTATCATCTCTCTAAATACATCATCCCTCCCTCTCTCCCTCCCTCCATCTTTCTATCTCTATTCACCATCTATCTATCATCTCTCTCCTTCTCCCTCCCTCCCTACCTCTCTCTCTTCTTACTATCTATCATCTCTCTCTCTCTTTCATCCATCCATCTATCTTTCTATCTCTATTTATCATCTATCATCTATCTATGATGTAATGTAATGTAATGTATGTATATATAATCTGTCTGTCTATCATCTATCTATCTATCTATCTATCTATCTATCTATCATCTATCCATTCTTCCTATCTATCATCTCTATATATATCATCTCTCCCTCTCTCTCTCCCTCCATCCATCTTTCTATCTCTATTCATTACCTGTCTATCAATCATATATCTCTCTCTCTCTCTCACTCTGTCTCTCTCTCCTCTTTATCCATCCATTTATCTGGGGACAATAGATGTTAAAATCAAGCATACTTTTCAATAGTCTGCAAACCAAAAGGAGGTTGGAATGGAATTGGTTATAACTAGATTTTCTTTCCAACAATGACATCAAAGCAACAGTTGCTATTACCTTAATATTTTCTTTTCACTAAAAAGATAAACAAGGCAGCAATTTTACTGTGAGTCTGATGTAATCTTTGTAAGCTACAAAAAAAATAAAAAATAAAAATAAAAATGCATGTTCTGATCAAGACACAGCATCCACTTTCAAAATACCCAAACCATCTGTTTAGCTGTCCCATGATAAATCTCTATGATAAATGTCCTCATTTTGATGTTACAAAGGAACCACAAACCTGCCTGGTTTTTGGCACAGTTGAACACACACTGGCAACAGCAGAATAGAACTCACATGTCCAAAAATAGAGAAATAAATCATTTTGACCTGTAGGAGTGTAATAGATTTAGGGGAAAAAACTGGTTGTAATTAAAGTAGGTAGAAAAGAAGGTTTGGACACCATAATTTATCTCTGGAGAGATGTACCTTAAAGTTCATTTCCCTGTATTATTCCAGTCACATTTCCCCCATCATTGTGTGCTTCAACCTGTTTCATTCTGTGCACAAAACTTACACAATTTGATGGCTTCTCCTTTTTTTTTTGGTGGGGTTTTTTTTTTTTGATTATCCCCAAATATGGAAAGTTTTAGTTTTATATTTGACTTCTTTTTATTATCTTGTATTTTATACTGTTGTAAGCTGCCCCAAATCCTTCAGGATTGGGCAGCATAGAAGTTGAATTAATAAATAATAATAATAAATAAACAAACATAGACTCATGGTCCATCTAGTCTGCCCCGATACTATTTCCTGTATTTTATCTTAGGATGGATATACAGTGGTACCTCTACTTATGAACTTAATTTGTTCCATGACCAGGTTTTTAAGTAGAAAGGTTTGTAAGAAGAAGCAATTTTTCCCATAGGAATCAATGTAAATGCAAATAATGTGTGCGATTGGGGAAACCAGAGGGAGGGTGGAGGCCCTGTTTCCTCCCAGGAGATTCCTAGAGAGGCCCCACGGAGGCTTCTCACTGCCTTTTCCAGCCCTGTTTCCTCCCAGGAGATTCCTAGAGAGGCCCTCCAGAGGCTTCTCCCCACCTTTTCTGGCCCTGTTTCCCCACGGAGGCAGGGAGAAGCCTCCGTGGGGCATCTCTAGGAATCTACTGGGAGGAAACAGGGCCAGAAAAGGCAGGGAGAAGCCTCCGTGGGGCATCTCTAGGAATCTCCTGGGAGGAAACAGGGCCAGAAAAGGCAGGATAAGCCTCCATGGGTCCTCTCTAGGAATTTCCTGGGAGGAAACAGGGCCAGGAAAGGCGGGCAGAAGCCTCCGTGGGGTCTCTCTAGGAATCTCCTGGGAGGAAACAGGGCCTCCACCTTCCCTGTGGTTTCCCCAATCGCATGCATTATTTACTTTTTACATTGATTCCTATGGGAAAAATTGCTTTTCCTTACAAACTTTTCTACTTAAGAACCTGGCCATAGAATGAATTAAGTTCGTAAGTAGAGGTACCACTGTATTTATTCTCCTTGTTAGCTGCTCTGAGTCCACTGTGAATTGAGTGGCATACAAAATGAATGAATGAATGAATGAATGAATGAATGAATGAATGAATGAATAAATAAATAAATATTTCTAATGACACTCTTTCTCTGCTACTAGATCCAAATTTCTTGTATCACTGGATTGTTGTGGAAACTAGTCATGGGAAAGCAGTAACTTTACCCTTTCCAGTTACATCAGAGTCTCAAACTTGAAGCATGACAATCGGTTTGGATGTGCTGTATCACCAAATACCAACTTGATTCCAACGTCGGATTCTTTCCATTTTCGTCTCCTGCCAAACAAATGTGGCTGATTTCCTATCCTCCATCATCACATTGGAAAAATAATGATGAGTTTCTCCTCTTTGGTGACACTTTCGTGGGAATGCAAAACAGTGTGTTGAAAACTCTGTTATCATCAATGTATTTTTTGCCTTCAGATCTCGAAGCCCGGGAGAAAGACAACCCAGCCATGAATTATATCTTTTGGGTTGTGTCCTTTTTTGAGTTTCACGGTGTCTACTGTGTGAAAAAAAAATGTCTGGCATCTCTCACAAAAACCTCAACAGGGTGACTTCATAGTGTGATTAAGTCATTACAATTTTCCAGTGATTACAGCCAACTGCTTAAATGGCACTGCTAGTATAGGAAAATACTTCCTTGTTATCATTCATCATAAGCTGGGGATCTAATGTTTCTATTGATGGGCAATTAATTAAATGTTACCACCATTTTCATCACTCTATAAAATGCTTGTGCCTGTCAAAAGTGAAGCCAATGCAGATTACCACTAATTTAGTTGGTGCTGGAATGAAGAGATTTAAATCAATGCCCACATCAGTTTTGAAAAGTTCACTATAAACTTAATATAGAAAAAGGAGAGTCAGATTGGTCTAATGGTTAAGACACCAGGCTAGAAACTGGGAGACTGTGAATTTACTAGAAGATCCGTCCACTCCTCCACTCGCAACAGAATACGCTACACAACTAGACTCACAATCCTGGGTTTAGAAAGCTTAGAACTACGTCGCCTTAAACACGACCTAAGCATAGCCCATAAAATCATCTGCTACAATGTCCTTCCTGTCAACGACTACTTCAGTTTCTACCGCAACAACATATGAGTACACAACAGATACAAGCTTAAAGTAAACCGCTCTAAACTTGACTGCAGGAAATACGACTTTAGTTACCGAGTAGTTGATGCATGGAACTCACTACCAGACTCTGTAGTAGCCTCACTAAACCCCCAAATCTTTACCCTTAGACTATCCACTGTTGACCTCTCCCGATTCCTACCCTGTTTCCCCGAAAATAAGATGTACCCCATAAGTAAGGCATGTTAGAGGTTTTGCAGAATTTGCTAATATAAGGCACCCCCCGAAAATAAGGCATAGTCAAGTTTACATACGGTACGGTGGAAAAGCATACGGTACCATTCAAAGCTGTTCATAGCGGTACCGTAATAATGTGGCGTCCCCTGCTGGCCCCTTCCATCGCTTTGTACCGTCCAGTACAGCAGACACAGTCTGCTGCTGTCTCACCGCCATTACAGTCTCCACTACAGTGCGTAGATTGTAGTTCCTCTGGTGGCCAGAAGCTGCAATAGCGGGAGTATACTGTTGTACCATATAAGTGCCGTCGTTTGTGTGTGTGGGTGCCATACTGACAGGTACCGTACCATAATCAGTGTACCGTACGGTACACTTTCTTTGGGGGTGTCAGCTTTTCTGCCTGTGAATTTGTCTTATTTGAGAAATATAAGGCACCCCCCGAAAATAAGACGTAGCACAACTTTTGGAGCAAAAATTACTATAAAACAGTGTCTTATTTTCAGGAAAACACGGTAAGAGGTCAGTAAGGGGCATGCATAAGCGCACCAGCATGCCTTCCGTCCCCTGTCCTAATGTTTCTCTCTCACTAGTATCATGTATTTAAATATTGTTATATCTTTGTATACCACCAATACATGCTTGGCAAAACAAACAAATAAAATAAAATTCTAGCCCCCATTCAGTCCTTTAAGCCAACTAGGTGACTTTGGACCAATTGCAAAAAGACTGTGAGTTCTAGTCCCGCCTTAGTCATGAAAGACAACTGGGTGATTTTGGACCAATCACAAGAAGTCTGGGAATGCTAGTCCCGCCTTAGTCATTTAAGCCAACTGGGTGACTTTGGACCAATCACAAAAAGTCTGGGAATTCTAGTCCCGCCTTAGTCATTTAAGCCAACTGGGTGACTTTGGACCAATCACAAAAAGTCTGGGAATTCTAGTCCCACCTTAGTCATTTAAGCCAACTGGGTGACTTAGGACCAATCACAAAGAAGACCGGAAGTTTTATTCCTGCCTTAGCCATGAAAGTCATTTGGGTGACTTAGGGGCCAATCACTGTCTCTCTTCCCAAGCCTTCAGAAGGGGGATTGGAGCCTTTGTCTGGGGCTATGGAAGTTAGGATTCATCATCTATTCTTGTGCTTCATCCTTTGTGTTACTTTATTATAATGTACTTTTTGATATTGGGTTTTACTCTACACCACCAAGAGCTAGAATGGAGTTGGGCACTGCCTCCATTGAGTAAATTGAATTTCTAATCACACTTCAAACTTTCTTGATGGGATAAGTCAACGCCGGTGAGGTCCTTCCAAATCTTCCATTCTTCTTTAATCAGCGTGGCTGTAAACAATTTAAGACAAGGTCTACCATGTTCAGGCATCCACATTTTCTACCTATATATCTAATGCCTGAGAATTAATGACTGAATAACAAAAATGGAGCCCCTATGCCTTTTTATTGCTAAGTCGCTCATCCTTCAACCCTGGAAATAGAAATTTATGGTTCCAATTACTCAGGGGATTGAAGAAAGGATGTTACTCATGACTTATGAACGGGTTGTTTACCTACGTAGATTATATATAGTCAATTATAATGAAACATAGTCCTCTTTTATTGAAAGTGTTGTGTAAAACTTTATATAAATGTATGAGAGGTCCTTAAACTTCACACACAAACCTTGCTGGTTTTTGGGATGTCAGAAATGAGAAATTAGCAGCAGGGCTATCTTGTTATTCCGTGGGCAATATTACTACCATTAAATTCCAAATCTAGATTCTTGGCTTCATTTTCATCCCTACAATAGGCTCTTGGGAATTTAAGGCTACTTTTCATATTTTAAACCTCTGCTTTAATTTAATCCAGCTTCGCTGTTGTGGCCACCCCCCCCCCCCCATTTCGAAATCATGACTTTGGGGGTGCTAACAACTATTTTAAATATCATAAACAACACCATCACAATAAGTGAACTGCACGAAAGTGAATTTTCAATTGTAAACCACTCAGAGTCATTGACTAAGATGGGCAGCTATAGCAATTGAATTAATTAAGTATTAATTAAGTAATATTTGCATGCACATATACATACATGGCATTAAATTAAAAAGTCATCGAAATGGCATCAGCACATCCATTTTATACATTCTGACATAGATAGTATTTATTTATTTATTCATTCATATATTTTTTTATGCCGCCCTTCTCCTTAGACTCAGGGCGGCTTACAACGTGTTAGCAATAGCACTTTTTAACAGAGCCAGCCTTTTACCCCCACAATCCAGGTCCTCATTTTAACCACCTCGGAAGGATGGAAGGATGAGTCAACCTTGAGCCGGTGATGAGATTTGAACTGCTAACTTGTAGATCTAGCAGTCAGCTTTAGTGGACCTGTGAGTACTGCACTCTACCCACTGCGCCACTTCGGCTATACCATACTTCCATGCTACAAAGCACTTCTGTGATGAAAGGCTCAGCTAGCGACATCACCATTGCTCAAGGGATGCCCCAGTTGGAGGTTCCTTTTATGCCCCCTGTTAAGTTGCCCACTGAAGTGGTACCCATTTATCTACTCATAGTCACCTGCTTTCGAACTGCTCCGTCAACAGGAGTTGGAGGGAGTGATGGGAACTTACCCTGCCACACAACAGCAAGGGGGTCTCGAAGATGAACCTGATAGTTCTCAGCCCAGGGTTCTTAACCACATGAACCACTATGCTCCTTCCCTGCCATAGATTCCAACTCTCATTCAGGACAACATAGTCTTGAAGGCCTTAAAAATGCTAGTCTTGTCTGAAGCAAATCTAATCTCTCTGTGGGGATGATGCCATGGGCAATTGCCACGATCAAGAAGTCTCTCTTCCTGGATCCTGCCAGGTAGAATAGAATAGAATGGAATGGAACGGAACGGAACAGAACAGAATATAATTCTTTATTGGCCAACACATACGCCTTCTGCTGATCAGGTCCCACAGAGTCGGCGCCCTCTGGAATCAGCTCCCCCTGGAGATTTGAACTGCCCCCACCCTCCTTGCCTTCTGTAAGTGTCTTAAGACTCACCTATGTTCTCCTGAAGAAAGCAATTCACAAAGTTGAACAAAAGCCTTTGGACAATCCCCCCCAAAATCAACCCAAAACTTCGGTTGAACTCATATAATTGCCACAGAATCCCAGAGCGATTCCCTCTTATTTAGAATCGTTAGTAGTCTCTGAATCTTGCCTTTAGGTTACCTTGGTGAAACAATATTAACAGGATTAGTAGTTAGTAGTAAATAAAAGGGAGATATAGAAATACTCTGCGGACTGCTAGAGCTTTGATTTGGATCATCTGCTAAATGGCGTTTCAGTAACAAATTTTTGCTCGGAGCAAAATTCCAATACAGATCCATGGATTACTGGTCTGGTGAACCATCAGAAGCACTTAAAAGTAAGTAAACAGACCTCTGATGAGCTTACCAAGGGTATCAGGATATTCCCTTGTGTTCTTTTTTGGGGAAACTCAAGAAGTCATGACACTTCAATAACTGAGTTATTTTGGAATTAGAATAGGCTACTAACTTCAGGAAAGTTTGGAGGATAAGACATTAAAAAAACCTCAGGTGAACAACATGATAATCAAAGGAAATGCTGCTGGTGCTACTTTTTTTCTTTTTCTTCCCTGAGAAAGGAAATTAGACTTCAAATTGGAATAATCCTAGAGAAATAATAATAATAATAATAATAATAATAATAATAATAATAATAATAATTGAAAAATCAACAGATGATCCAAAGTGCAGACTCTGTAAAGAAACAGATGAAACAATCGATCACATACTCAGCTGCTTCAAAAAGGTCACACAGACTGACTACAAGCATAGACATGATGCTGTGGCACAGATGATCCACTGGAACTTGTGCCGGAACTACCATTTACCAGTGGCAAAGAACTGGTGGGATCATAAGTCCGAAAAAGTGGTCGAAAATGAGCAAGCAAAATTATTGTGGGACTTCCGACTTCAGACTGACCAGACACACCAGACATTGTGATCGTGGAGAAAAAGAAAGTATGGATCATCGACATCGCAATCCC
Source organism: Erythrolamprus reginae (assembly GCF_031021105.1). Lineage (NCBI taxonomy): Eukaryota > Metazoa > Chordata > Lepidosauria > Squamata > Dipsadidae > Erythrolamprus > Erythrolamprus reginae. The sequence continues at coordinate 6,312,886 of NC_091954.1, forward strand.
AGGAGACAACAGAATTGAGGAGAAGCAGCTAGAGAAATTAGTGAAATACGAAGATCTTAAAATCGAGCTGCAACGACTCTGGCATAAGCCCGTGAAAGTGGTTCCAGTGGTACTTGGCACGCTGGGAACAGTGCCAAAGGATCTCAGCAGACATTTGAAAACCATCGGAATTGACAAAATCTCCACCTGTCAATTGCAAAAGGCCGCTTTACTGGGATCGGCAAACATAATTTGCCGCTACATCATGCAGTCCTAGATGCTTGGGAAGCGCCCGACTGGTGATGAAATACGAAATCCAGCATAGTGATCTCGTTTGCTGTGTTGTATTGACATAATAATAATAATAATAATAATAATAATAATAATAATAATAATAATAATAATAATAATCCCAGCAGCGCAAAAACGGGTGCTTCGCTGGCAACAGAAGTCCAGAGGTGGGGTTTCCCATGGAGGGGAGCCTCAGCAAAATTGCAGCATCGCAAAAACACGGAAGTCCTCAAAACCCCACCTCTGGACTTCCATGTTTTTGTGATGCTGAGATTTCACTGAGGCTCCCCTTGCTGGGAAACCCCATCTCCATACTTCTGTTGCCAGCGAAGTGCCCGTTTTTGCGCTGCTGGGATTCCCCTGCAGCATTTCAAAAACACGGAAGTCCGGAGGTGGGGTTTCCCATGGAGGGGAGCCTCAGGGGAATCCCAGCAGCGCAAAACCAGGCACTTCACTGGCAACGGAAGTCTGGAGGTGGGGCATCCCAGTGGCGGTGGCTTGGATTTGTAAGGTGAAAATAGTTTGGAAGAAGAGGCAAAAATACCTTAAACCCCAGGTTTGTATCTCGAAAAGTTTGTATGACGAGGGGTTTGTAAGACGAGGAATCACTGTATTCCCAAATTCACCCAACTCGATTATAGCAGGCAATGTATTTATTCATACTTCTTTTCTTTTTTTAAAAAAAAAGCATAAAAGGAACCTTAAAACGCATAGCAAGTCTTTGCAATCATCTGCAGCCGATAATGGATTCCATTTAGAAAGGGCAAAAAAACCTGAAATAAGATCTCCAGATATTTTATTGTTTTTCTCGGGCATTAATGGGCTGTTTTAATATTTCCTGCACTTATCGATGGAGCTGTGCATCTTCAAAACACAGGAAAGTTTAAGCTCCTTGTATATCTCAAATTAGTTGGCTACCACTGCTTTATAGGGATTATTAATGCATCTGTTCTTGGCCTTTCGCCCTTCACCATTTGTCTCCGAGATCTTGCTCCAAGTTCAGTTTCTGCTGGGTTTTAGTTACATAAAACTTCCAAAGAGCCTTGGCTTCTATTCTCCTCGTAAACTTCTCTTTCAGGCACACAAAGGATTGTGAAAAATGTGCTCCTATTCATCAAATGACATGCTTAATTCTAACTCTTGGCAGATACAAACACATTTCCCTCATTGGCAGCTGTGGCCCCTTTAAGCCTGTGTCCCACTCTTAGAAACATAGAAACATGGAAGACTGACGGCAGAAAAAGACCTCATGGTCCACTTAGTCTGCCCTTATACTATTTCCTGAGCTGGTTCCAGAGGGTCGGGGCCGCCACAGAGAAGGCTCTTCTCCGCCAAATGACATTGCTTAGTCGACGGGACCCAGAGAAGGCCAACTCTGTGGGACCTAACCGGTCGCTAGGATTCATGCGGCAGAAGGCGGTCCCGGAGATAATCTGGTCCGATGCCATAGAAACATAGAAGACTGACGGCAGAAAAAGACCTCATGGTCCATCTAGTCTGCCCTTATACTATTTTCTGTATTTCATCTTACAATGGATATATGTTTATCCCAGGCATGTTTAAATTCAGTTACTGTGGATTTACCAACCACGTCTGCTGGACGTTTGTTCCAAGGATCTACTACTCTTTTAATAAAATAATATTTTCTCATGTTGTTTTTGATCTTTCCCCCAACTAACTTCAGATTGCGTCCCCTTGTTCTTGTGTTCACTTTCCTATTAAAAACACTTCCCTCCTGGACCTTATCAAAAGCAACATGAGAAAATATTATTTTACTGAAAGAGTAGTAGATGCTTGGAATAAACTTCCAGCAGACATGGTTGGTAAATCCACAGTAACTGAATTTAAACATGCCTGGGATAAACATATATCCATCCTAAGATAAAATACAGAAAATAGTATAAGGGCAGACTAGATGGACCATAAGGTCTTTTTCTGCCGTCAGACTTCTATGTTTCTATGTTTCTATTTAACCCTTTGACATATTTAAATGTTTCGATCATGTCCCCCCTTTTCCTTCTGTCCTCCAGACTCTACAGATTGAGTCCATGAAGTCTTTCCTGATATGTTTTATGCTTAAGACCTTCCACCATTTTTGTCGCCCGTCTTTGGACCCGTTCAATTTTATCAATATCTTTTTGTAGGTGAGGTCTCCAGAACTGGACACAGTATTCCAAACCTTTAAACATTTTGGGGGGGAAAAGTATTTCAGTTGCTCCTAAATAGCACAGATCAATAGTGTCAAACTGTTGTAAATCTGAAGGTGCTTCAAAATTAGGATTGACCTAATAGTTAATAGTAAAGAAAATCTTTGGCTCGGTCACTGAAAAGTGTTTTGATGTTTCAGAGTCAGAATGTCCATCAGCTTTTAAGAAACCTAGTTGGTTGGACCCAACTGATGGAACACTTCAGACAAACACAACTATGAAAATACAATCATGATTTATGCAACAGGAAAGCAAGACTCTAATCTGACATTTTTGCTGAGTACAGTACTTGCTGATGGCTTGCTATACATTTTTTAATTTTTCATTTCAACCTACTCTTTTCCTTATTAATCAGGATTGGATTGAAATAGCAGTTCATAATTTGCCACATGAGGGAGGGAGGGAGGGAGGAAGGGGAAGAGAAGGGAAGAGAAGAGAGGAGAGAGAGGAGAGAGAGGAGAGGAGAGGAGAGAGAGGAGAGGAGAGGAGAGAGGAGGGAGAGGAGAGGAGAGAGAGGAGAGGAGAGAGGAGAGGAGAGAGAGGAGAGAAGAGAGAGGAGAGGAGAGGAGAGAGAGGAGAGGTGAGAGAGGAGAGAGAGGAGAGGAGAGAGAGGAGAGAGAGGAGAGAGGAGAGGAGAGAGAGGAGAGAGAGGAGAGGAGAGAGAGGAGAGGAGAGAGAGGAGAGAGAGGAGAGAGAGGAGAGGAGAGAGAGGAGAGGAGATTAGAGGAGAGAGAGGAGAGGAGAGAGAGGAGAGAGAGGAGAGGAGAGGAGAGAGAGGAGAGGAGAGAGAGGAGAGGAGAGAGAGGAGAGAGAGGAGAGAGAAGATGAGAGAGAGGAGAGAGGAGAGGAGAGAGAGGAGAGAGAGGAGAGGAGAGAGAGGAGAGGAGATTAGAGGAGAGAGAAGAGAGGAGAGAGAGGAGAGAGGAGAGGAGAGAGAGGAGAGGAGAGGAGAGATGGTTCCGAGCATGGACTTTGTAGATAAATAGATTACATTTATGCATCATCTGAGAAGGATAAATTTTCCTTTTATCTGAGAACAGGGATATTCTTAAAAGACATCATTTGAACCTACAGCATTCTACATTTCATTTCTGGATACCTGCCAAAGTGAGATAAAACATCCTATGCAATGAAAAATGTGTTCAGACCTCTTCTTACTCTGGGCTCAGCTTACTACAGCACCCAAAGATAAATTAAGGCCAGTGTGTAATTTGTTTACCAGAGTCAGAAATGACAAGGGTTTACTGTGAATCCCCTTAACCCTTTTTCTGGAGGAAGAAGACGACATGAATCCAAGAGTTGTGATTGCTTCTTAGAGGGGTTACAAGTAAGGATCAACTTTGATTGGCAGTTGAATGAGAAAGATCTGGATTTTACCCTTCCCTAGTAAACATGCCTGCAGCTTTTATCTTCAGTCCCAGAGCTAGCTTGTAGGAGTGATGAGAGGGTTACTCAATTTGTAATTGTGTACAGGTAAGTTTCCTGCACATGTGGTTTTCTCAGTTGCAATGGACCATAAGGAAATGCTGAGCACCAAAGAATTTTATTTATTTTTATTTTATTTAATTGTCAAACAATTATAGGGTGATAATTTGTACAAATTAAACATTAGATAAGTAATGATAAAAAGTAACAAAAGAAGACAATAGGACCAGGGATGGTAGGCACAGTGGTGCGCTTATGCACGCCCCTTACAGACCTCTTAGAAAGGGGGAGAGGTCAATGGTAGATCGTCTAAGGTTAAAGGTTTCGGGGTTAGGAGTAGAAACCACAGAGTCAGGTGGTGCATTCCAGGCATTGATTACTCTGTTACTGAAGTTGTAATTTTTGCAGTCAAGTTTGGAGCGGTTGACATTTAGTTTAAATCGATTTCGTGCCCGTGTGTCGTTGCGGTTGAAGGTGAAGTAGTCGTTAACAGGTAGGACATTTTGGTATATGATTTTATGAACTATAATTAAGTCGGAACGGAGACGACGGAGTTGTAAGTTGTCTAAACCAAAGCTTGCTTTGACCATCACATCAACTTCAACCACCCCTTCAACCAAATAAAGATCGTTTTCAGCAGGAACTAAAAGTTTTGGCCTTCCTCAATGATTTTATGATACGAACAGCATTTGTCTTCATGACTTCTGCCTTGAGGCGCCCTCAGCAATGCCCAAACCCTCCAAAACAAATGAAATTTTATATTTGAGGAATTCCCTTGTAAAAATCTGCAACTGCTTATTACCATATTTCTTAACTGGCATACAATCTAAGCAACCTCACCAGGTGCCAATGATCTCCAGTCTATTTAACATCATGGCTATTTATTTTTATGGGCTCTCATTATTGCTCTTTACTCTAAATTAGAGGTACATTCCTGGCTGCAGTTTCCCTGCTCTGCAAATTCAGTGTTGCTTATTTAATTTCCAGATCATGCTTAAAACCTTGTCAGTCAAAACTACACAGAGGCACATTAGAATGGTTACCGATTGCATGAAAAGTAAGAGGGCCCCGTGTTGAATCCCATCCGGATGCCCAGGCAATTTTAAAAAATTCAAATCTGGAGTACATGAGATCTCGCCACACGCCGATATTTGGCTCAAAATATCCAGTTTACGGAGAGGGGCGGCATACAAATCTAATAAATAATAATAATATTTTTTAAATGGAGAGAGGGGGCATGTAAATCCAAAAAATATAGATAGATATATTTTTTCTTTAAAAACTCAAGGGATGAAGGCCCCACAACTTCTGAAGGAAGTTGATTAATTGTTTCACTGGTCTTTTTTAAATTTATTTGTTTTGTCCAGTACACAATAATACACAATGAAGGTTATAGAGGATATAGTAGAGAAGAAATATGAGATATAGGAGAGACTATAGGACAGGGGACAGAAGGCACCCTAGTGTGCTTAGGAGGTTTCTCCTTAATTCCAAGTTTTTATTTATTTATTTATTTTATTTATTTATTTTGTCCAATGCACAATACATATTGAAGAGGATAGACATGAGTTATTATATATAAAGAAAGGATATAAAAGTCCAATACACAATGAGGGTTTTAGTGGGTATATATCAATATACACATAGTAAAATACATGATGAAGGTTATAGAGGAGATACTCATAGTAAAATATATCTAAGAAATAATAGAAAAGAAGATATAGGAATAGAATATATCAATGAAAGAATAGAAGAAGAGATATAGGAATAGAGGAAAGGTATATAGGAGATATAGGAGAGCAATAGGACAGGGGACGGAAGGCACTCTAGTGCACTTGTACTCGCCCCTTACTGACCTCTTAGGAATCTGGATAGGTCAACCGTAGATAATCTAAGGGTAAAGTGTTGGGGGTTTGGGGATGACACTATGGAGTCCGGTAATGAGTTCCACGCTTCGACAACTCGGTTACTGAAGTCATATTTTTTGTTTCTCTCCTTGTGTAGTTTCCTTACAGAAGGCCAACAGGGTGGGAGCAGTACGGACATCAGGGGTGAGTTGATTCTATAGAGCCGGGGCAGCAACAGAGAAGGCCCTTCCCAATGGTACCGCCACCCTGCATTGTTTGGTTGAAAGGACCAACTCTATGTGCTCCTATAAGTCTCTGGGAGGTATATGGCAAGTGACGGTCTTTCGTAAATAGCCTGGTCCTGAGCCATAAACTTGTCCAAGTCTGTCAATATTTTTTTGGGTCGGGAGCTTTTCTTCTGTCTCTCTAAATGAATAATACACTGATATTTCAGTCCATTATTCATTTGTGTTCAGTGATGTGATGGGAAGTGTCGGTTTTGCTCAGTGGCATGTAATGACTCAAATCGCCCCACGGTGCATTTTGTTTCTCACGAGCCGCAAAATGCAGACTTGGTGAGTGGTTTTTATTTATTTTATTTTTATTTATTGGATTTGTATGCCGTCCCTCTCCGTGGACTCGGGGCGGCTAACAACAGTGATAAAAACAGCGTGTAGCAATCCAATACTAAAACAATTAAAAACCCATTAATATAAAAAAAACAAACATACATACATACATACCATGCGTAGAATTGTAAAGGCCTAGGGGGAAAAGGGTCTCAATTCCCCCATGCCTGATGGCAGAGGTGGGTTTTAAGGAGCTTACGAAAGGTGAGGAGGGTGGGGGCAATTCTGATCTCTGGGGGGAGTTGGTTCCAGAGGGCCGGGGCTGCCACAGAGAAGGCTCTTCCCCTGGGTCCTGCCAGCCGACATTGCTTAGTTGACGGGACCCGGAGAAGGCCAACTCTGTGGGACCTAATCAGTCGCTGGGATTCGTGCGGCAGAAGGCGGTCTCGCAGATATTCTGGTCCGGTGCCATGAAGGGCTTTATAGGTCATAACCAACACTTTGAATTGTGACCGGAAACTGATCGGCAACCAATGCAGACTGCGGAATGTTGGTGTGACATGGGTATATTTAGGGAAGCCCATGATTGGGATTGTTTTTGCAGGTTCACCCCCTGACACCCTCCTGTGGGTTGGAAGACCAAAGGTCCCCTGATTCTTCCTCAAAAGGAATAATAATAATAATAATAATAATAATAATAATAATAATAATAATAATAATTTATTAGATTTGTATGCTGTCCCTCTCCAAAGACTCGGAGCGGCTCACAACAATAATAAAACTGTACAGTAAACAAATCTAATATTTAAAAAAGAGATATCTAAAAGCCCATTATATAAAACCATACAACACAAGCATACTTTACATAAGCCTGGGGGAAATGTTTCAATTCCCCCATGCCTGGCGGTATAGGTGGGTCTTAAGCAGTTTACGAAAGACAAGGAAGGTGGGGGCAGTTCTAATCTCCGGGGGGAGTTGATTCCAGAGGGCCGGAGCCGCCACAGAGAAGGCTCTTCCCCTGGGGCCCACCAGACGACATTGTTTAGTCGATGGGACCTGGAGAAGGCCAACTGTGGGACCTTGTCGGCCGCTGGGATTCATGCGGCAGAAGACGGTCTCGGAGGTATTCTGGTCCGATGCCATGTAGGGCTTTATAGGTCATTACAAACACTTTGAATTGTGACCAGAAACTGATCGGTAGCCAATGCAAGCCACGGAGTGTTGGAGAAACATGGACGAACCTAGGTAAGCCCACAATCGCTCTCGCGGCCGCATTCTGCACGATCTGAAGTTTCTGAACACTTTCCAGAGGTAAGAAATTAACACGAAGCAATTGTCACCCCAGTGAGCAACACTGGTGAGGTTGCAAATTGATGATCGTTCAAGCCACTCCCGCCTGGTCACATGGCCAGCAAGCCACTCCTACCCAGGTACATGACCATTAACCCACAAAATAAGCCACACCCACAGTGTGGCAGCAAAAAATTTGGCTGCCCATTACTGGGTAGCTGTATGCTATTTAACGTCCCTTTTTCTTTGCTCCTCGCTTCGTTTTTTCAAATATCCTCTCGTTTGAGATGAACCTGACATTTTTCCCACTCCCCTGGCTCGGTTTCAGCAAATAAACACACATCTGGAATCAAAGGGTTTGTTTAATTGAAACAAGCTCATTTGGCCAAAACGGTGAAATCGTGAAAAATGGCCTGTCTTGCAAGCTTTGAAAGGCAGGCGATGAAGCTGTTTGGCGAGAGACTTTGACCATCCGTTGAAATGTACTGACGGGTACATCTGCTCCCGTCCGTTGTACCCGTGTACACTCCGCCATCAGCATTGATAATTATTCATTTTTATTCCTTTGAACAACAGCCGTGGTTGCAATAAACGGGTCATTTTAATTCTGTGGCAGAGATCTGTCCTTTTGGGTACATCTTCTTGCAGTCGTGATTCGATACTTCCTCAATAAGAGTAATAAATAAAGAGTAATAAATAAATAATAAATAAAGAGGAACGAAAGAACGAACAAACGAACAAACGAACGAATGACTGAATGACTGAATGAATGAATGAATCAATCAATCAATCAATCAATTCTTCCACTCCTCTGCTCGCAACAGAATACCTTACCCAACCAGACTTGAAATCCTGGGCTTAGAAAACTTAGAAATGCATTGCCCTCACCATGACCTAAGCATAGCTCATAAGATCATCTGTTACAACGTCCTTCCTGTCAATGACTACTTCAGCTTCAACCACAACAATACACGAGCACACAACAGATGCAAACTCAAAGCGAACTGCTCCAAACCGAATGGTCAATGCCTGGAATTTACTACCTGACTCTGTAGTTTCATCACCAAACCCCCAAAAACTTTACTCTTAGACTATCCCCTGTTGACCTCACCCGATACCTAAGAGGTCATAAGAGGCGTGCATAAGTGCACCAGTGTGCCTACCATCCCTTTCCTAATGTTCTTTCTTTATCAGTATCCATGGCATGTATATAAACAACATTATAGCTATGTACATTATCAATATGTACTTGATAAAATACAATAAATAAATAAAGTAAAATAATAAATGGTATTATTAATTACTTAATAAGAAAGGCTGAGTGCCAAATAATGGAGGCCTTTGAACTATGGTGCTGGAGAACACTTCTGTAAGTCTCTTGGACCTACCTACCTACCTACCTACCTACCTACCTATCTATCACTGATCTATTCTCTCTCTCTCTCTCATTTGTCTGATGGTCTGCCTGCCTGTCTGTCCATCCACTTGTCTGCCAGTCCATCGATCCATTGACCCATCATTTATCAATATCTATCTATCATCTATCTGTAACTCAAGAATTGGTTTTCTATTTTAGATTTGTCCATTGTTGTGTTTGTTTGTGTGTGTGTGTCTGTTAAATAACTAAGTTTGAGATTTCAAGTGTTTCGACATCGAGAAGGATGGATTTGACTCACACGCTCATTTCATTTTCAGAG